>NC_079211.1:154053495-154138495 GCF_029633865.1 Lampris incognitus | reverse complement strand
TACAAAATGAAAATTGATTTAATTGTGTTGGTGGTGATTTTTGTTTGACTCACAAGGGGGCAGCAGAGACCACACTTCTTCATGTCAGGCATAGGCCCTAGCCCCCCGCCCCGCCCCGCCCCGCCCCGCCCCATATAGCGGGTTTCTAATACTCAAATACCGGAAGGTAGCGCGAAATGACACAAAGAACAAGACAAGTGTGTAACGTTGCGGGGCTGCATACAGTTATTATTATTATTATTATGCACAGATCGATGGGTAGATGGAGTGAAAGTGTTGTCTTGACAACATCAACACGAGCGGTGCGGTTTCTACTGTTTCTACTGTTCCTGGCCGACGTGTGTCGCTCACACACCCTTCCTCTGAGCACCACGGACGTACGCCACAAATCCCGCTGGATGTTAAACATGGCGTGTCGACGGCACAATGTCAGGACAGCAGGGAGGCAGGGAGGGGACTGACGGGGGGGGGGGGGTCCGGCGAGCCTTTCAATGGCGTCTCAGAGACCCAACTAAACCTGGTACTGCTGGACACAGCAGTCACTTGGGCGAGGTGGGCGGGGGGGGGGTCTCGGTAGTGACGTCAGACTTGCTACCAGGAAGCATCAGTAAATATGAAGGGGCGCGTCATAGGCAGCATTAAACTGTTTTGTCTGTACTCGTGTATGATACAGCCCATGTGCAGCACCTGACTTTGTTTTGTGCGGTACTATCTGGACCCCCAGTTCGTACAGGCTGGGTTCAGAAGACAGCTGTGACTGGTCTGACACGTGGAAACCAGTCTGACTGATCTGACACGTGTCAGGCCAGTCGGTCACACGTCACTTCTCTCACCTTCATCTTATTGCATGCGACTCACGTTACACCAGGAAAACACACGTACGCTCGATTTGCCGATATTCATGATGTGTGTGTGTGTGTGTGTGTGTGTATGTGTGTGTGTGTGTGTGTGTGTGTTTCTGTATGGCAGTTTGTTTGTGTGCGCACTGGGTGGGACAAGTTCATATAGTAGCGAATTCGGGGGACAACGCAACCACAGGAACTGCCGCGGCCGGGAAGCGAACCCGTACCGCCCGCACCGCAGGAGACATCGCTAACCGCTCGACTAAAGGGTCAGACCCGCCAGCCAGCGGCCAGCGTGTCTACTTATCCATGCACGTTACAATATAATATAATTAATTAATATAATATAATAGTTATAGTTAATAAAAGTTAAAGTTTTACTTGTAATAATATCATAATAATAATATAATAGTTATAGTTAATAAGTTAAAGTTGTACTTGTTATAATATCATAATAATAATGTAATATAATAATAGTTATAGTTAATAACAGTTAAAGTTGTACTTGTAATAATATATTAATTATGATATAATAGTTATAGTTAATAACAATTAAAGTTGTACTTGTAATAATATCATAATAATAATGTAATATAATAATAGTTATAGTTAATAACAGTTAAAGTTGTACTTGTAATAATATAATATAATAACAATAGTTAAATAATAATAGTTATAGTTAACAACAGTTAAAGTTGTACTTGTAATAATATCATAATAATAACATAATATAATAATAGTTATACTTAATAACAGTTACTGACCGGATAGACCAATACACTTAGCAACAGGCTACTGACCAGATAGACCAATACACTTAGCAACAGGTTACTGACCAGATAGACCAATACACTTATCAACAGGTGACTGACAAGATAGACCAATACACTAATCAACAGGCTACTGACCAGATAGACCAATACACTTATCAACAGGTTACTGACCAGATAGACCAATACACTTATCAACAGGTTACTGACCACATAGACCAATACACTTATCAACAGTTTACTGACCACATAGACCAATACACTTATCAACAGGTTACTAACCAGATAGACCAATACACTTAGCAACAGGCTACTGACCAGATAGACCAATACACTTACTGACCAGATAGACCAATACACTTAAGAACAGGCTACTGACCAGATAGACCAATACACTTATCAACAGGTTACTGACCAGATAGACCAATACACTTAGCAACAGGTTACTGACCAGATAGACCAATACACTTAGCAACAGGTTACTGACCACATAGACCAATACACTTATCAACAGTTTACTGACCACATAGACCAATACACTTATCAACAGGTTACTGACCAGATAGACCAATACACTTAGCAACAGGTTACTGACCAGATAGACCAATACACTTAGCAACAGGTTACTGACCACATAGACCAATACACTTAGCAACAGGTTACCGACCAGATAGACCAATACGCTTATCAACAGGTTACTAACCAGATAGACCAATACACTTAGCAACAGGCTACTGACCAGATAGACCAATACACTTACTGACCAGATAGACCAATACACTTAAGAACAGGCTACTGACCAGATAGACCAATACACTTATCAACAGGTTACTGACCAGATAGACCAATACACTTATCAACAGGCTACTGACCAGATAGACCAATACACTTATCAACAGGTTACTGACCAGATAGACCAATACACTTATCAACAGGTTACTGACCACATAGACCAATACACTTAGCAACAGGTTACTGACCAGATAGACCAATACACTTAGCAACAGGTTACTGACCACATAGACCAATACACTTATCAACAGGTTACTGACCACATAGACCAATACACTTATCAACAGGTTACTGACCAGATAGACCAATACACTTAGCAACAGGTTACTGACCAGATAGACCAATACACTTAGCAACAGGTTACTGACCAGATAGACCAATACACTTATCAACAGGTTACTGACCAGATAGACCAATACACTTAGCAACAGGTTACTGACCAGATAGACCAATACACTTACCAACAGGTGACTGACCAGATAGACCAATACACTTAGCAACAGGCTACTGACCAGATAGACCAATACACTTACTGACAGGTTACTGACCAGATAGACCAATACACTTATCAACAGGTTACTGACCAGATAGACCAATACACTTACTGACAGGCTACTGACCAGATAGACCAATACACTTATCAACAGGTTACTGACCAGATAGACCAATACACGTATCAACAGGTTACTGACCAGATAGACCAATACACTTAATGACAGGTTACTGACCAGATAGACCAATACACTTATCAACAGGTTACTGACCAGATAGACCAATACACTTATCAACAGGTTACTGACCAGATAGACCAATACACTTACTGACAGGTTACTGACCAGATAGACCAATACACTTATCAACAGGTTACTGACCAGATAGACCAATACACTTATCAACAGGCTACTGACCAGATAGACCAATACACTTATCAACAGGTTACTGACCAGATAGACCAATACACTTATCAACAGGTTACTGACCAGATAGACCAATACACTTATCAACAGGTGACTGACAAGATAGACCAATACACTAATCAACAGGTTACTGACCAGATAGACCAATACACTTAGCAACAGGTTACTGACCACATAGATCAATACACTTATCAACAGGCTACTGACCAGATAGACCAATACACTTATCAACAGGTTACCGACCAGATAGACCAATACACTTAGCAACAGGTTACTGACCAGATAGACCAATACACTTATCAACAGGCTACTGACCAGATAGACCAATACACTTATCAACAGGTTACTGACCACATAGACCAATACACTTATCAACAGGTTACTGACCAGATAGACCAATACACTTACTGACAGGCTACTGACCAGATAGACCAATACACTTATCAACAGGTTACTGACCAGATAGACCAATACACTTAGCAACAGGCTACTGACCAGATAGACCAATACACTTATCAACAGGTTACTGACCAGATAGACCAATACACTTACTGACAGGCTACTGACCAGATAGACCAATACACTTATCAACAGGTTACTGACCAGATAGACCAATACACTTATTAACAGGTTACTGACCAGACAGACCAATACACTTATCAACAGGTTACTGACCAGATAGACCAATACACTTATCAGCAGGTTACTGACCAGATAGACCAATACACTTACTGACAGGCTACTGACCAGATAGACCAATACACTTACCGACAGGTGACTGACCAGATAGACCAATACACTTATTAACAGGTTACTGACCAGATAGACCAATACACTTACTGACAGGCTACTGACCAGATAGACCAATACACTTAGCAACAGGTTACTGACCAGATAGACCAATACACTTACTGACAGGCTACTGACCAGATAGACCAATACACTTATTAACAGGTGACTGACCAGATAGACCAATACACTTACTGACAGGCTACTGACCAGATAGACCAATACACTTACCAACAGGCTACTGACCAGATAGACCAATACACTTATCAACAGGTTACTGACCAGATAGACCAATACACTTATCAACAGGTTACTGACCAGATAGACCAATACACTTACCAACAGGTGACTGACCAGATAGACCAATACACTTATCAACAGGCTACTGACCAGATAGACCAATACACTTAGCAACAGGCTACTGACCAGATAGACCAATACACTTACTGACAGGCTACTGACCAGATAGACCAATACACTTAGCAACAGGCTACTGACCAGATAGACCAATACACTTACTGACAGGTTACTGACCAGATAGACCAATACACTTATCAACAGGCTACTGACCAGATAGACCAATACACTTAGCAACAGGTTACTGACCAGATAGACCAATACACTTAGCAACAGGCTACTGACCAGATAGACCAATACACGTACTGACAGGTTACTGACCAGATAGACCAATACACTTATCAACAGGTTACTGACCAGATAGACCAATACACTTATCAACAGGTTACTGACCAGATAGACCAATACACTTACTGACAGGCTACTGACCAGATAGACCAATACACTTAGCAACAGGTTACTGACCAGATAGACCAATACACTTAGCAACAGGTTACTGACCAGATAGACCAATACACTTATCAGCAGGTTACTGACCAGATAGACCAATACACTTATCAGCAGGTTACTGACCAGATAGACCAATACACTTATCAACAGGTTACTGACCAGATAGACCAATAAACTTATCAACAGGTTACTGACCAGATAGACCAATACACTTATCAACAGGTGACTGACAAGATAGACCAATACACTTAGCAACAGGTGACTGACAAGATAGACCAATACACTTAGCAACAGGTTACTGACCAGATAGACCAATACACTTATCAACAGGTTACTGACCAGATAGACCAATACACTTAGCAACAGGTTACTGACCACATAGATCAATACACTTATCAACAGGCTACTGACAAGATAGACCAATACACTTATCAACAGGTTACTGACCAGATAGACCAATACACTTACTGACAGGTTACTGACCAGATAGACCAATACACTTACCAACAGGCAACAGACCAGATAGACCAATACACTTACCAACAGGTTACCGACCAGATAGACCAATACACTTACCAACAGGCTACTGACCAGATAGACCAATACACTTATCAACAGGTTACTAACCAGATAGACCAATACACTTAGCAACAGGCTACTGACCAGATAGACCAATACACTTATCAACAGGTTACTGACCAGATAGACCAATACACTTATCAACAGGTTACTGACCAGATAGACCAATACACTTACTGACAGGCTACTGACCAGATAGACCAATACACTTATCAACAGGTTACTGACCAGATAGACCAATACACTTATCAACAGGTTACTGACCAGATAGACCAATACACTTATTAACAGGTTACTGACCAGATAGACCAATACACTTACTGACAGGCTACTGACCAGATAGACCAATACACTTATTAACAGGTTACTGACCAGATAGACCAATACACTTACTGACAGGCTACTGACCAGATAGACCAATACACTTACCAACAGGTGACTGACCAGATAGACCAATACACTTACCAACAGGTGACTGACCAGATAGACCAATACACTTATCAACAGGCTACTGACCAGATAGACCAATACACTTAGCAACAGGCTACTGACCAGATAGACCAATACACTTACTGACAGGCTACTGACCAGATAGACCAATACACTTAGCAACAGGCTACTGACCAGATAGACCAATACACTTACTGACAGGTTACTGACCAGATAGACCAATACACTTATCAACAGGCTACTGACCAGATAGACCAATACACTTAGCAACAGGTTACTGACCAGATAGACCAATACACTTACTGACAGGTTACTGACCAGATAGACCAATACACTTATCAACAGGTTACTGACCAGATAGACCAATACACTTACTGACAGGCTACTGACCACATAGACCAATACACTTACTGACAGGTTACTGACCAGATAGACCAATACAC
The DNA here is from genome assembly GCF_029633865.1 of Lampris incognitus. Lineage (NCBI taxonomy): Eukaryota > Metazoa > Chordata > Actinopteri > Lampriformes > Lampridae > Lampris > Lampris incognitus. Next base: position 154,132,106 of record NC_079211.1, on the reverse strand, counting down.
TTAGCAACAGGCTACTGACCAGATAGACCAATACACTTACCAACAGGTTACTGACCAGATAGACCAATACACTTACTGACAGGCTACTGACCAGATAGACCAATACACTTATCAACAGGTGACTGACAAGATAGACCAATACACTTAGCAACAGGTGACTGACCAGATAGACCAATACACTTAGCAACAGGTTACTGACCAGATAGATCAATACACTTATCAACAGGTTACTGACCAGATAGACCAATACACTTAGCAACAGGTTACTGACCACATAGATCAATACACTTATCAACAGGCTACTGACAAGATAGACCAATACACTTATCAACAGGTTACTGACCAGATAGACCAATACACTTATCAACAGGTTACTGACCAGATAGACCAATACACTTATCAACAGGTTACTGACCAGATAGACCAATACACTTATCAACAGGTGACTGACCAGATAGACCAATACACTTATCAACAGGTGACTGACCAGATAGACCAATACACTTATCAACAGGTTACTGACCAGATAGACCAATACACTTATCAACAGGCTACTGACCAGATAGACCAATACACTTATCAACAGGCTACTGACCAGATAGACCAATACACTTAGCAACAGGTTACTGACCAGATAGACCAATACACTTATCAACAGGTTACTGACCAGATAGACCAATACACTTATCAACAGGCTACTGACCAGATAGACCAATACACTTACTGACAGGCTACTGACCAGATAGACCAATACACTTAGCAACAGGTTACTGACCAGATAGACCAATACACTTATCAACAGGTTACTGACCAGATAGACCAATACACTTACTGACAGGCCACTGACCAGATAGACCAATACACTTACCAACAGGTGACTGACCAGATAGACCAATACACTTAGCAACAGGCTACTGACCAGATAGACCAATACACTTACTGACAGGTTACTGACCAGATAGACCAATACACTTATCGACAGGTTACTGACCAGATAGACCAATACACTTACTGACAGGTTACTGACCAGATAGACCAATACACTTACCAACAGGTGACTGACCAGATAGACCAATACACTTATCAACAGGTTACTGACCAGATAGACCAATACACTTATCAACAGGTTACTGACCAGATAGACCAATACACTTACCAACAGGTTACTGACCAGATAGACCAATACACTTATCAACAGGCTACTGACCAGATAGACCAATACAGACCAGGTGAAACAGAAGACAGACAGACAGACAGATAGACAGGCAGACAAACATACCGGTTCTCTGTCTGATTATCCAGGTTGACAAAGATGGAGGAGGTGGAGATGGTCCCCATGGAGGAGCCATCATAAAAGGATGGTGTGGCAGGTACCAGGTCAGGACGTAGGTAGGACCCATACACTGCTCAGAGAGAAGAGCACACATGCTTCAGATGTCTTATTGACTAACATGCACACATCTTCTTCCACAGCAATACCTCACATCCACACCAATGCCTTCGACCAGAGACATGCATAGACACATACACACATACATACATACACATACACACATTCATACATACACATACACATACATACATACACACAGAGACACAAACACACCCATAGCCATGGTATTCTTGGGAACGGAAAATGGTAGTGTGTTACGATACAGATGATACAGATTACACAGGGTTAAACTCAGGGATAAATGTCAACGGGACAGTGAAGATGTCCTCGGTGATCCTGTGCGTTCCACTGTGGTGTGCATTGTGAAGGTCCCGACACAGACCTGGTGCTTGTGACGAGGGAGGGCATGTGAATGTAATTTAGACAGGCTGACTGAAGGGTTTGTGCAGTGTGAGAAGAAGCCCCGTGCCTCGCTCACACTGCAGAGGAAGCAGCTGTGAACCCACTGTGAGCGACTGACATGATAACCCTTAAAGAGGACGCCATGCAGAGAAGAGGAGTCCGGGCTACTGTATCGTCTGTTACAGCAGAGCAGGAGACGGCAGAGGGAAAAGAGGATGGACCGTAAAGAGAAGGAGGACATGTGGTGGGTAGTTTGAGCTAAAAGGTGACTTATTGGCCCACACCCTCATTCCCTCTGGGGACGCACTGACCAATATGAAGCCCTGCTCGCACGGGACCAGAATTACCTGGGAACCTCGAGTCATTTGGACTAATTGCGGAGGTCGTCTGTGATTTTAATCCCGTGTGAACCAGTCATGTCCATAATTTGTAAAGTAAAAATTCCAGCACAAATTGCCAACCATATTTCAGCAGACTCAGAGATCATCTGATACTAGTCCCGTGTGAATTGGCATCTCAGTCATTTGGGTTCGTATTTTTTTTCTTTAGCAAGTTTTTTTCCCATGGCAACTTTGTTCTGCCCCTTTTCCTGGTTGAGAATTATGGAGGCTGCGGTGGAAATTATAAATGAACACTTTGACAGCATTTTGGCTGCAAAGTCAGGAAGCTCATTTCACTACACAGCATGGAGACTCTTTTGCAGAAAGAGCAAGGTCAAATCCATCAGAAGAGCGAACTCTCGAAAGATGACGAGATGGATGACATGCATGGCAGTATGCTGTAAGGAACATAGAACTATACATATACATCTTTTTTTATTTTGCTATACTTTGTTAATCCCCATGGGAAAATTCTGCTCTGCGTGTAACCCATTCTAGCTGTGTAGCTAGGAGCAGTGGGCAGCACCGTGCAGCACCCAGGGACCAACTCCAGTTGGTCTGTCGAGGGTGTCTGGCTGGGAGAGCTGGCGCTGGATTGGCTGGGAGAGCTTGGTCTGCTTCGTCCGGTGGGCCTGAGGACCACGGCCCCTGCTTGGAGCTGCGCCCGAGGAGGAAACGCCGAGGGGTGGTCTGATAGGACACGGAAGCGGGGCAGGCTAGGCTAACTGCTAGCCCATGCAGACCGGCGGTTCCGACAGTCATCCTGGCTGGCGTTCGTTCCCTTGGACAGGGATTATTTTTTTGTTTTGTTTAGTTTTGCTATATGTGTTAGTTTGAATATTTGTGTTCTTGTAGTTTTTGGATGTGTTTTTGTCTTTGTGTTGCACTGATGTGGGCTGGGGGAAACGACAAATAAAGTATTTGTGATTCCTGATTCCTGTCTTGCCTTGCCTTGGTCAGGGGCACAGATAGCAGTATTAACCCTGGCATGCATGTCTTTCTGACGGTGGGGGAAACCGGACCACCCGGAGGAAACCCACCACAGACACAGGGAGGACATGCAAACTACACACACATAACAGAGGATGATCTGGGATGACCCCCAAGGTTAGACAACCCTGGGGGTCGAACCCAGGGCCTTCTTGCTGTGAGGTGACAACACTAACCACTGGGCCACTGTGCTGCCCAATATATAATTTAATATAATAACCTTTAGGGTTAATTGTATATATATATACTATATATATATATATACACACACACACACATATATATATATTATACCTACACTACCGTTCAAAAGTTTGGGATCACCCAAACAATTTTGTGTTTTCCATGAAAAGTCACACTTATTCACCACCATATGTTGTGAAATGAATAGAAAATAGAGTCAAGACATTGACAAGGTTAGAAATAATGATTTGTATTTGAAATAAGATTTTTTTACATCAAACTTTGCTTTCGTCAAAGAATCCTCCATTTGCAGCAATTACAGCATTGCAGACCTTTGGCATTCTAGCTGTTAATTTGTTGAGGTAATCTGGAGAAATTGCACCCCACGCTTCCAGAAGCAGCTCCCACAAGTTGGATTGGTTGGATGGGCACTTCTTTGAGCAGATTGAGTTTCTGGAGCATCACATTTGTGGGATCAATTAAACGCTCAAAATGGCCAGAAAAAGAGAACTTTCATCTGAAACTCGACAGTCTATTCTTGTTCCTCAAATGTGATGCTCCAGAAACTCAATCTGCTCAAAGAAGTGCCCATCCAACCAATCCAACTTGTGGGAGCTGCTTCTGGAAGCGTGGGGTGCAATTTCTCCAGATTACCTCAACAAATTAACAGCTAGAATGCCAAAGGTCTGCAATGCTGTAATTGCTGCAAATGGAGGATTCTTTGACGAAAGCAAAGTTTGATGTAAAAAAAATCTTATTTCAAATACAAATCATTATTTCTAACCTTGTCAATGTCTTGACTCTATTTTCTATTCATTTCACAACATATGGTGGTGAATAAGTGTGACTTTTCATGGAAAACACGAAATTGTTTGGGTGATCCCAAACTTTTGAACGGTAGTGTATATATATTTATAACTTTGTTAAAAGAAACACTCAATGGTAGGGAAAGTGCTCAACAAACAAGGAGCAAAATAATCCAGTGAGTCAAGTCAATTGTTTATGAGACAGTACCAGTCAGTTTCATGCTATAAGCATCATCAGCATCAGTAAAGGTACTGGAGGACAGAACATACCATCTACTGCCTCGTCTTGCACATCACATGCACAACGTCCAGTGGGGAAGGGAGAGGTGCAACATACAAACATTTCAAAAACACGTGATCGCTAACAGTCCAATTTGGGGGGGGGGGGGTATTTGTCTATTGGCATGAGTTATTTATAATTACAAAATATGTGTTTCTATCTATGTGTGCAGCTGCTGGCCAGTTGATTGCTGTTGTTCAATGTGGACATTTGTGGTTTGCAGATGATAAAATGTGTGTCAGACATAGATTACACATTTTACTACTGGCTGGAATAACCTGGTGGAATAACCTGCCTGCTGCCATCAGACCATCAGAGTCTGTTGAGTCTTTAAATCCAAACTTAAAACTCATCTTTTTGCCTTAGTTTACAATTAGTTGCCTTTAAGTTGAGTGCTTCACAACCTGTACTGGATGGTGGGTTGGTTTTCTGTCTCAATGAATTTACCAACCACTGTTCTGCCGACGAGATTATCGAGTATAGATTACAGAGTATAGATTATGACGAATTGATGACTTAATTGATTATGGCAAATGACTATTGCAAACTGTTCTCTTCTCTAACATGTCTTTTCTCTCTCTCTCTGAATGATGTCTTCTCCTTTCTCTTTTTCTGTGTTTGAATGGTGTCATGTCAGTCTCCCCTGTGTGCATGTGCAGTCGGTTCTCCTCCCAGGTCTCCGTGGTGATGGTGGTCGTCATGTGGATGCTGCCTGCCCTTCCACTCCTCACATAAGTATTTCTTCTATTACATGATGATGCTGGTCACGTGGCTTGGGTCCTGGACTGCTCCGTTGGCATGTGGACACTGCTTGGCATCCTGTGCATCATGTTCTTCATATATTTTATGTCCATTATAATTCTGTTATCCTCTTTCAATGTTGTATTATGTAAATGGCGTGAACACAACATCCATTGCACGCTGTCCGTCTTGGGAGAGAGATCCTCCTCTGGTGCTCTCCCTGAGGTTTCTTCCTATTGTTTCTCCCTGTTAAAGGGGTTTTTAGGGAGTTTATCCTCATCCGATGAGAGGGTCTAAGGACAGGATGTTGTGTTGCTGTTAAGCCCACTGAGGCAAATTTATAATTTGTGATATTGGGCTATACAAATAAAATTGATTTGATTTGATTTTGATTTGAATATGTTTTGTTCTTTGACAGGATTTTCCAGGTGGTTGAATAATTAATGTTTCTGTCCGCCAGTGACCAAATATAAGGGCTTAAACATGTGACATTCTTTAAAAAGTTGTTTGTAAAGCTACACATGTGCATTAAACCTCTTGTTGAATGTCCCTCTGTTAGACCCACGTACACCAATTAAGAAAACAATCAGCAAAATATTCTCAAACAACGGGCTAAAAATCACAATTGAAGCAAACACAAAACAAATGGACGTTCTGGACATCTCAATGGACCTTAGGAATGGCACATGCAAGCCGCACATGAAGCCCAACAACACGCTGCAGTGTCTATAAAGAAAGCACCCACCCACCCTCCAGCTTGAAGAACATCCCAGAAAGCATTAATAGAAGACTCTCAAAATGATCACCTGGTGAGTCCATCTTCAATGAAGCTGCACCCCCATACCAAGACGCATTACAAAAGAGCGGCTCAAGTACCACCACCATTACACACTGACTGACCACAAACCAACAAACGTAGCAGAAGACGAAACATCAGCTGGTACAACCCACCCTACAGTGATACCGTGGTACAACCCACCCTACAGTGACACCGTGGTACAACCCACCCTACAGTGACACCGTGGTACAACCACCCTACAGTGATACCGTGGTACAACCCACCCTACAGTGACACCGTGGTACAACCACCCTACAGTGATACCGTGGTACAACCCACCCTACAGTGACACCGTGGTACAACCACCCTACAGTGATACCGTGGTACAACCCACCCTACAGTGATACCGTGGTACAACCCACCCTACAGTGATACCGTGGTACAACCCACCCTACAGTGACACCGTGGTACAACCCACCCTACAGTGATACCGTGGTACAACCCACCCTACAGTGATACCGTGGTACAACCCACCCTACAGTGATACCGTGGTACAACCCACCCTACAGTGATACCGTGGTACAACCCACCCTACAGTGATACCGTGGTACAACCCACCCTACAGTGATACCGTGGTACAACCCACCCTACAGTGACACCGTGGTACAACCCACCCTACAGTGATACCGTGGTACAACCCACCCTACAGTGATACCGTGGTACAACCCACCCTACAGTGATACCGTGGTACAACCCACCCTACAGTGATACCGTGGTACAACCCACCCTACAGTGATACCGTGGTACACCCACCCTACAGTGATACCGTGGTACAACCCACCCTACAGTGATACCGTGGTACAACCCACCCTACAGTGATACCGTGGTACAACCCACCCTACAGTGATACCGTGGTACAACCCACCCTACAGTTACACCGTGGTACAACCCACCCTACAGTGATACCGTGGTACAACCCACCCTACAGTGATACCGTGGTACAACCCACCCTACAGTGATACCGTGGTACAACCCACCCTACAGTGATACCGTGGTACACCCACCCTACAGTGATACCGTGGTACAACCCACCCTACAGTGATACCGTGGTACAACCCACCCTACAGTGATACCGTGGTACAACCCACCCTACAGTGATACCGTGGTACACCCACCCTACAGTTACACCATGGTACAACCCACCCTACAGTGACACCATGACCACAAACACGGGTAAGCAGTGTTTTGAACTTGTGGATAAGTGCTTCACCCCGGACCATCAGCTGAGGAAGATGTTCAATAGGAACTCCATCAACATGAGTTACAGCTGCACGTCTAACATTCAACACATAATATCGTCCCACAACACAACAATCATCAACACATCAATGACACCTTCATCACAACCGGACCCCCTCAACTGCAACGCCGTGTGAACAACTCACGCCCTCTCGAGGGAAAATGCCAGACAAAGGGAGGTATCTACCAAGCTACGGTGACGAGAGAGGACAACGACAAAACAGAGACATACGTGGGTCTAACAGAGGGACATTCAAAAAGAGGGTTAATGCTCACATGTGTAGCTTTACAAACAACTGTTTAAAGGATGTCACATGTTTAAGCCCTTATATTTGGTCACTGGCGGACAGAAACATTAATTTTTCAACCAGCTGGAAAATCTTCTCAAAGAACAAAACATATTCAGCCAGTAGTAAAATGTGTAATCTATGTCTGACACATATTTTATCATCTGCAAACCACAAATGTCCACACTGAATAACAGCAATGAACTGGCCAGCAGCTGCACACATAGATATAAACACATATTTTGTAATCATAAATGAATCATAAAAATAGACAATCCCCCCCCCCCCATTGGACCGCTAGTGATCATGTGTTTTTGAATGTCACACCTCTCCCTTCCCCATTGGACGTTGTGCACATGAGGTGCAAGACGAGGCAGTAGATGGTATGTTCTGTCCTCCAGTAGCTTTACTGATGCTGACGATGCTCATAGCATGAAACAGACTGGTACTGTCCCATAAACAATTGACTTGACTCACTGGATTATTTTGCTCCTTATTTGTTGAGCACTTTCCCTACCATTGAGTTTATTTTAACAAAGTTATAAATAAATAAATAAATAAATAAAGTAAAATTTTATATATATATATATAATCTCATATAATAACCCTTAGGGTTAATATATACGTGGTTGCAGAGGAAACTAGTGTACAGGGAGCAGATGTGATGTGGAGCCTTGTCATTTTCAATCATATCTGGGGGATAATATCGGTAAATTTGAGTAAAATACAGACTTTGCTTATCCGGTGTGAATGGAGCGCACACAAAACACAGACGTGGGGAGGTAATTTCTAAATCATACGAGGTCCCCAGGTAATACTAGTCCCATGCAAACAGGGCTGTACAGTTGCTACTTTGGGCAAAGGCCTGACTGCTACGCTGCCATATGAGCTTGCTATAAAGGGTCAGAGAAATGTACAGCTGTCACTTCGAGGTGGGAAATCACTGTCAACACAAATAATATAGTAACACACAAATAACATATCACTGAGGTCACATATCATTCAGGGACAGCCTCAGATGCTAGTGGCGGGGTCAGGAGTTTTACGACCAAGCACGTGCGCCTGTTTATGGGCCCAAAGTGCCTACCTCTAAAAAGCCCATTAACCCATAAAAATATAAGAGAGACGCTGACACCACAGACGCTGACATGACAGACTAGGAAGCAGAAGTGTATAAACATGTAGCGCCACTTAGGTTGTCTGCTACAACTTCATCAACAATTGTACATCTTCCAAGGACATCCTTGCTGTTTCTTTTTTCCTTCTTCTAAAATCAGTTAGACTCCCAAGGCCAGGTTGCACAACAACAGCAGACTGTTTAGGTAGCGTGTGATCCCTGTGTGAAAGCTGCTGTTCACCTTGTCCATCGAGGCTGGCCAGGCTGCGTGCCCCCCCCAGCCTCTCCCTCCTCTCATTCCTCTCATCTGCCTGTGAGGAAAGGATCTCCTGAGAGGAGCACTTCAGTGCCGGGGCCGACGTGCGTGTCCTCTTTGAAGGGGAGAATCGAACTGCTGTTGGAACAAAAGTTTGAAATGAAATATTAACAGCAAATCTCGTCAAAACTGCGGGACTGAAATTCTACCTGACAGACAGGGAACATCTACACTGTGGACTCCATTAATACTGTGCAATTATTAACCTGTAGTAACTGATATTATCTTCATATTGTATCAACTATCTGTGCACCGGTCACCTTTACAACACTTCCGTTACACTTATATTGCACTGTCATGTACAGCTGTCAGGTGTAGCTGTCATGTACAGCTGTCAGGTACAGCTGTCAGGTACAGGTGCAGCTGTCAGGTACAGGTACAGCTGTCAGGTACAGGTACAGCTGTCAGGTACAGCTGTCAGGTACAGGTACAGCTGTCAGGTACAGGTACAGCTGTCAGGTACAGGTACAGCTGTCAGGTACAGCTGTCAGGTACAGCTGTCAGGTACAGGTGCAGCTGTCAGGTACAGGTACAGCTGTCAGGTACAGCTGTCAGGTACAGGTACAGCTGTCAGGTACAGGTACAGCTGTCAGGTACAGGTACAGCTGTCAGGTGCAGCTGTCAGGTACAGCTGTCAGGTACAGGTACAGCTGTCAGGTACAGGTACAGCTGTCAGGTACAGGTACAGCTGTCAGGTACAGCTGTCAGGTACAGGTGCAGCTGTCAGGTACAGCTGTCAGGTACAGGTACAGCTGTCAGGTACAGGTACAGCTGTCAGGTACAGGTGCAGCTGTCAGGTACAGCTGTCAGGTACAGGTGCAGCTGTCAGGTGCAGCTGTCAGGTACAGGTACAGCTGTCAGGTACAGGTACAGCTGTCAGGTACAGCTGTCAGGTACAGGTACAGCTGTCAGGTACAGGTACAGCTGTCAGGTACAGCTGTCAGGTACAGGTACAGCTGTCAGGTACAGCTGTCAGGTACAGGTGCAGCTGTCAGGTGCAGCTGTCAGGTACAGGTACAGCTGTCAGGTACAGGTACAGCTGTCAGGTACAGCTGTCAGGTACAGGTACAGCTGTCAGGTACAGGTACAGCTGTCAGGTACAGCTGTCAGGTACAGGTACAGCTGTCAGGTACAGGTGCAGCTGTCAGGTGCAGCTGTCAGGTACAGGTGCAGCTGTCAGGTACAGGTACAGCTGTCAGGTACAGGTACAGCTGTCAGGTACAGCTGTCAGGTACAGGTGCAGCTGTCAGGTACAGCTGTCAGGTACAGGTACAGCTGTCAGGTACAGGTGCAGCTGTCAGGTACAGCTGTCAGGTACAGCTGTCAGGTACAGGTACAGCTGTCAGGTACAGGTGCAGCTGTCAGGTACAGGTACAGCTGTCAGGTACAGCTGTCAGGTACAGCTGTCAGGTACAGGTGCAGCTGTCAGGTACAGGTACAGCTGTCAGGTACAGGTGCAGCTGTCAGGTACAGCTGTCAGGTACAGGTACAGCTGTCAGGTGCAGCTGTCAGGTACAGGTACAGCTGTCAGGTACAGGTGCAGCTGTCAGGTACAGCTGTCAGGTACAGGTACAGCTGTCAGGTACAGGTACAGCTGTCAGGTACAGCTGTCAGGTACAGGTACAGCTGTCAGGTACAGGTGCAGCTGTCAGGTGCAGCTGTCAGGTACAGGTACAGCTGTCAGGTACAGGTACAGCTGTCAGGTACAGGTGCAGCTGTCAGGTACAGCTGTCAGGTACAGGTGCAGCTGTCAGGTACAGCTGTCAGGTACAGGTACAGCTGTCAGGTACAGGTGCAGCTGTCAGGTACAGCTGTCAGGTACAGCTGTCAGGTACAGGTACAGCTGTCAGGTACAGGTGCAGCTGTCAGGTACAGGTACAGCTGTCAGGTACAGCTGTCAGGTACAGCTGTCAGGTACAGGTGCAGCTGTCAGGTACAGGTACAGCTGTCAGGTACAGGTGCAGCTGTCAGGTACAGCTGTCAGGTACAGGTGCAGCTGTCAGGTGCAGCTGTCAGGTACAGGTACAGCTGTCAGGTACAGGTGCAGCTGTCAGGTGCAGCTGTCAGGTACAGCTGTCAGGTACAGGTACAGCTGTCAGGTACAGGTGCAGCTGTCAGGTACAGCTGACAGGTACAGGTGCAGCTGTCAGGTGCAGCTGTCAGGTACAGGTACAGCTGTCAGGTACAGGTACAGCTGTCAGGTACAGCTGTCAGGTACAGGTACAGCTGTCAGGTACAGCTGTCAGGTACAGGTACAGCTGTCAGGTACAGCTGTCAGGTACAGGTGCAGCTGTCAGGTGCAGCTGTCAGGTACAGGTACAGCTGTCAGGTACAGGTACAGCTGTCAGGTACAGCTGTCAGGTACAGGTACAGCTGTCAGGTACAGGTACAGCTGTCAGGTACAGCTGTCAGGTACAGGTACAGCTGTCAGGTACAGGTGCAGCTGTCAGGTGCAGCTGTCAGGTACAGGTGCAGCTGTCAGGTACAGGTACAGCTGTCAGGTACAGGTGCAGCTGTCAGGTACAGCTGTCAGGTACAGGTGCAGCTGTCAGGTACAGCTGTCAGGTACAGGTACAGCTGTCAGGTACAGGTGCAGCTGTCAGGTACAGCTGTCAGGTACAGCTGTCAGGTACAGGTACAGCTGTCAGGTACAGGTGCAGCTGTCAGGTACAGGTACAGCTGTCAGGTACAGCTGTCAGGTACAGCTGTCAGGTACAGCTGTCAGGTACAGGTGCAGCTGTCAGGTACAGGTACAGCTGTCAGGTACAGGTGCAGCTGTCAGGTACAGCTGTCAGGTACAGGTGCAGCTGTCAGGTGCAGCTGTCAGGTACAGGTACAGCTGTCAGGTACAGGTACAGCTGTCAGGTACAGCTGTCAGGTACAGGTACAGCTGTCAGGTACAGGTACAGCTGTCAGGTACAGCTGTCAGGTACAGGTACAGCTGTCAGGTACAGGTGCAGCTGTCAGGTACAGGTACAGCTGTCAGGTACAGCTGTCAGGTACAGGTGCAGCTGTCAGGTACAGGTGCAGCTGTCAGGTACAGGTACAGCTGTCAGGTACAGCTGTCAGGTACAGCTGTCAGGTACAGGTACAGCTGTCAGGTACAGCTGTCAGGTACAGGTGCAGCTGTCAGGTACAGGTACAGCTGTCAGGTACAGGTGCAGCTGTCAGGTAAAGCTGTCAGGTACAGGTGCAGCTGTCAGGTACAGGTGCAGCTGTCAGGTACAGCTGTCAGGTACAGGTACAGCTGTCAGGTACAGGTGCAGCTGTCAGGTACAGGTACAGCTGTCAGGTACAGGTGCAGCTGTCAGGTACAGCTGTCAGGTACAGCTGTCAGGTACAGGTGCAGCTGTCAGGTACAGGTGCAGCTGTCAGGTACAGGTACAGCTGTCAGGTACAGGTGCAGCTGTCAGGTACAGGTGTCAGGTACAGGTGTCAGGTACAGCTGTCAGGTACAGGTGTAGCTGTCAGGTACAGGTACAGCTGTCAGGTACAGGTGTCAGGTACAGCTGTCAGGTACAGGTGCAGCTGTCAGGTACAGGTGCAGCTGTCAGGTACAGCGGTCAGGTACAGGTGTCAGGTACAGCTGTCAGGTACAGGTACAGCTGTCAGGTACAGGTGCAGCTGTCAGGTACAGCTGTCAGGTACAGGTACAGCTGTCAGGTACAGGTGCAGCTGTCAGGTACAGGTACAGCTGTCAGGTACAGGTGTAGCTGTCAGGTGCAGGTGCAGCTGTCAGGTACAGCTGTCAGGTACAGGTGCAGCTGTCAGGTACAGCTGTCAGGTACAGGTACAGCTGTCAGGTACAGGTACAGCTGTCAGGTACAGGTGTCAGGTACAGGTACAGCTGTCAGGTACAGGTACAGCTGTCAGGTACAGCTGTCAGGTACAGGTGCAGCTGTCAGGTACAGGTACAGCTGTCAGGTGCAGCTGTCAGGTACAGGTGCAGCTGTCAGGTACAGCTGTCAGGTGCAGCTGTCAGGTACAGGTACAGCTGTCAGGTACAGGTGTAGCTGTCAGGTACAGCTGTCAGGTACAGGTGCAGCTGTCAGGTGCAGCTGTCAGGTACAGGTACAGCTGTCAGGTACAGGTGTCAGGTACAGCTGTCAGGTACAGGTACAGCTGTCAGGTACAGCTGTCAGGTACAGGTACAGCTGTCAGATACAGCTGTCAGGTACAGGTGCAGCTGTCAGGTACAGGTACAGCTGTCAGGTACAGGTACAGCTGTCAGGTACAGGTGTAGCTGTCAGGTGCAGGTGCAGCTGTCAGGTACAGCTGTCAGGTGCAGCTGTCAGGTGTAGCTGTCAGGTACAGGTGTAGCTGTCAGGTACAGCTGTCAGGTACAGGTACAGCTGTCAGGTGCAGCTGTCAGGTGTAGCTGTCAGGTACAGGTACAGCTGTCAGGTACAGGTGCAGCTGTCAGGTACAGGTACAGCTGTCAGGTACAGGTGTAGCTGTCAGGTGCAGGTGCAGCTGTCAGGTACAGCTGTCAGGTGTAGCTGTCAGGTACAGCTGTCAGGTGCAGCTGTCAGGTGTAGCTGTCAGGTACAGGTGTAGCTGTCAGGTACAGCTGTCAGGTACAGGTACAGCTGTCAGGTACAGCTGTCAGGTACAGGTGCAGCTGTCAGGTACAGGTACAGCTGTCAGGTGCAGCTGTAAGGTACAGGTGCAGCTGTCAGGTACAGGTACAGCTGTCAGGTGCAGCTGTCAGGTACAGGTGCAGCTGTCAGGTACAGGTACAGCTGTCAGGTACAGCTGTCAGGTACAGGTGCAGCTGTCAGGTACAGCTGTCAGGTGTAGCTGTCAGGTACAGGTGCAGCTGTCAGGTACAGGTACAGCTGTCAGGTACAGGTGCAGCTGTCAGGTACAGGTACAGCTGTCAGGTACAGCTGTCAGGTGTAGCTGTCAGGTACAGCTGTCAGGTGCAGCTGTCAGGTGTAGCTGTCAGGTACAGGTACAGCTGTCAGGTACAGGTGCAGCTGTCAGGTACAGGTGTCAGGTACAGGTGTCAGGTACAGCTGTCAGGTACAGGTACAGCTGTCAGGTACAGCTGTCAGGTACAGGTACAGCTGTCAGGTACAGCTGTCAGGTACAGGTACAGCTGTCAGGTACAGGTGTAGCTGTCAGGTACAGGTGTCAGGTACAGGTGTCAGGTACAGGTGTCAGGTACAGGTACAGCTGTCAGGTACAGGTACAGCTGTCAGGTGCAGCTGTCAGGTGCAGCTGTCAGGTACAGCTGTCAGGTACAGGTACAGCTGTCAGGTACAGCTGTCAGGTACAGGTGCAGCTGTCAGGTACAGCTATCAGGTACAGGTACAGCTGTCAGGTACAGGTGTAGCTGTCAGGTACAGGTACAGCTGTCAGGTGCAGCTGTCAGGTACAGGTACAGCTGTCAGGTACAGCTGTCATGTACAGCTGTCAGGTACAGCTGTCAGGTACAGGTACAGCTGTCAGGTACAGGTACAGCTGTCAGGTACAGGTGTCAGGTACAGGTACAGCTGTCAGGTACAGGTGCAGCTGTCAGGTACAGGTACAGCTGTCAGGTACAGGTACAGCTGTCAGGTGCAGCTGTCAGGTACAGGTGCAGCTGTCAGGTACAGGTGCAGCTGTCAGGTACAGGTACAGCTGTCAGGTACAGGTGCAGCTGTCAGGTACAGGTACAGCTGTCAGGTACAGGTACAGCTGTCAGGTACAGCTGTCAGGTACAGGTGCAGCTGTCAGGTACAGCTGTCAGGTACAGGTACAGCTGTCAGGTACAGGTGCAGCTGTCAGGTACAGCTGTCAGGTACAGCTGTCAGGTACAGGTACAGCTGTCAGGTACAGGTGCAGCTGTCAGGTACAGGTACAGCTGTCAGGTACAGCTGTCAGGTACAGCTGTCAGGTACAGGTGCAGCTGTCAGGTACAGGTACAGCTGTCAGGTACAGGTGCAGCTGTCAGGTACAGCTGTCAGGTACAGGTACAGCTGTCAGGTGCAGCTGTCAGGTACAGGTACAGCTGTCAGGTACAGGTGCAGCTGTCAGGTACAGCTGTCAGGTACAGGTACAGCTGTCAGGTACAGGTACAGCTGTCAGGTACAGCTGTCAGGTACAGGTACAGCTGTCAGGTACAGGTGCAGCTGTCAGGTGCAGCTGTCAGGTACAGGTGCAGCTGTCAGGTACAGGTACAGCTGTCAGGTACAGGTGTCAGGTACAGGTGCAGCTGTCAGGTACAGCTGTCAGGTACAGGTACAGCTGTCAGGTACAGGTGCAGCTGTCAGGTACAGCTGTCAGGTACAGCTGTCAGGTACAGGTACAGCTGTCAGGTACAGGTGCAGCTGTCAGGTACAGGTACAGCTGTCAGGTACAGCTGTCAGGTACAGCTGTCAGGTACAGGTGCAGCTGTCAGGTACAGGTACAGCTGTCAGGTACAGGTGCAGCTGTCAGGTACAGCTGTCAGGTACAGGTGCAGCTGTCAGGTGCAGCTGTCAGGTACAGGTACAGCTGTCAGGTACAGGTGCAGCTGTCAGGTGCAGCTGTCAGGTACAGCTGTCAGGTACAGGTACAGCTGTCAGGTACAGGTGCAGCTGTCAGGTACAGCTGTCAGGTACAGGTGCAGCTGTCAGGTGCAGCTGTCAGGTACAGGTACAGCTGTCAGGTACAGGTACAGCTGTCAGGTACAGCTGTCAGGTACAGGTACAGCTGTCAGGTACAGCTGTCAGGTACAGGTGCAGCTGTCAGGTGCAGCTGTCAGGTACAGGTACAGCTGTCAGGTACAGGTACAGCTGTCAGGTACAGCTGTCAGGTACAGGTACAGCTGTCAGGTACAGGTACAGCTGTCAGGTACAGCTGTCAGGTACAGGTACAGCTGTCAGGTACAGGTGCAGCTGTCAGGTGCAGCTGTCAGGTACAGGTGCAGCTGTCAGGTACAGGTACAGCTGTCAGGTACAGGTGCAGCTGTCAGGTACAGCTGTCAGGTACAGGTGCAGCTGTCAGGTACAGCTGTCAGGTACAGGTACAGCTGTCAGGTACAGGTGCAGCTGTCAGGTACAGCTGTCAGGTACAGCTGTCAGGTACAGGTACAGCTGTCAGGTACAGGTGCAGCTGTCAGGTACAGGTACAGCTGTCAGGTACAGCTGTCAGGTACAGCTGTCAGGTACAGGTGCAGCTGTCAGGTACAGGTACAGCTGTCAGGTACAGGTGCAGCTGTCAGGTACAGCTGTCAGGTACAGGTGCAGCTGTCAGGTGCAGCTGTCAGGTACAGGTACAGCTGTCAGGTACAGGTACAGCTGTCAGGTACAGCTGTCAGGTACAGGTACAGCTGTCAGGTACAGCTGTCAGGTACAGGTACAGCTGTCAGGTACAGGTGCAGCTGTCAGGTACAGGTACAGCTGTCAGGTACAGCTGTCAGGTACAGGTGCAGCTGTCAGGTACAGGTGCAGCTGTCAGGTACAGGTACAGCTGTCAGGTACAGCTGTCAGGTACAGCTGTCAGGTACAGGTACAGCTGTCAGGTACAGCTGTCAGGTACAGGTGCAGCTGTCAGGTACAGGTACAGCTGTCAGGTACAGGTGCAGCTGTCAGGTAAAGCTGTCAGGTACAGGTGCAGCTGTCAGGTACAGGTGCAGCTGTCAGGTACAGCTGTCAGGTACAGGTACAGCTGTCAGGTACAGGTGCAGCTGTCAGGTACAGGTACAGCTGTCAGGTACAGGTGCAGCTGTCAGGTACAGCTGTCAGGTACAGGTACAGCTGTCAGGTACAGCTGTCAGGTACAGGTGCAGCTGTCAGGTACAGGTGCAGCTGTCAGGTACAGGTACAGCTGTCAGGTACAGGTGCAGCTGTCAGGTACAGGTGTCAGGTACAGGTGTCAGGTACAGCTGTCAGGTACAGGTGTAGCTGTCAGGTACAGGTACAGCTGTCAGGTACAGGTGTCAGGTACAGCTGTCAGGTACAGGTGCAGCTGTCAGGTACAGGTGCAGCTGTCAGGTACAGCGGTCAGGTACAGGTGTCAGGTACAGCTGTCAGGTACAGGTACAGCTGTCAGGTACAGGTGCAGCTGTCAGGTACAGCTGTCAGGTACAGGTACAGCTGTCAGGTACAGGTGCAGCTGTCAGGTACAGGTACAGCTGTCAGGTACAGGTGTAGCTGTCAGGTGCAGGTGCAGCTGTCAGGTACAGCTGTCAGGTACAGGTGCAGCTGTCAGGTACAGCTGTCAGGTACAGGTACAGCTGTCAGGTACAGGTACAGCTGTCAGGTACAGGTGTCAGGTACAGGTACAGCTGTCAGGTACAGGTACAGCTGTCAGGTACAGCTGTCAGGTACAGGTGCAGCTGTCAGGTACAGGTACAGCTGTCAGGTGCAGCTGTCAGGTACAGGTGCAGCTGTCAGGTACAGCTGTCAGGTGCAGCTGTCAGGTACAGGTACAGCTGTCAGGTACAGCTGTCAGGTACAGCTGTCAGGTACAGGTACAGCTGTCAGGTACAGGTGTAGCTGTCAGGTACAGCTGTCAGGTACAGGTGCAGCTGTCAGGTGCAGCTGTCAGGTACAGGTACAGCTGTCAGGTACAGGTGTCAGGTACAGCTGTCAGGTACAGGTACAGCTGTCAGGTACAGCTGTCAGGTACAGGTACAGCTGTCAGATACAGCTGTCAGGTACAGGTGCAGCTGTCAGGTACAGGTACAGCTGTCAGGTACAGGTACAGCTGTCAGGTACAGGTGTAGCTGTCAGGTGCAGGTGCAGCTGTCAGGTACAGCTGTCAGGTGCAGCTGTCAGGTGTAGCTGTCAGGTACAGGTGTAGCTGTCAGGTACAGCTGTCAGGTACAGGTACAGCTGTCAGGTGCAGCTGTCAGGTGTAGCTGTCAGGTACAGGTACAGCTGTCAGGTACAGGTGCAGCTGTCAGGTACAGGTACAGCTGTCAGGTACAGGTGTAGCTGTCAGGTGCAGGTGCAGCTGTCAGGTACAGCTGTCAGGTGTAGCTGTCAGGTACAGCTGTCAGGTGCAGCTGTCAGGTGTAGCTGTCAGGTACAGGTGTAGCTGTCAGGTACAGCTGTCAGGTACAGGTACAGCTGTCAGGTACAGCTGTCAGGTACAGGTGCAGCTGTCAGGTACAGGTACAGCTGTCAGGTGCAGCTGTAAGGTACAGGTGCAGCTGTCAGGTACAGGTACAGCTGTCAGGTGCAGCTGTCAGGTACAGGTGCAGCTGTCAGGTACAGGTACAGCTGTCAGGTACAGCTGTCAGGTACAGGTGCAGCTGTCAGGTACAGCTGTCAGGTGTAGCTGTCAGGTACAGGTGCAGCTGTCAGGTACAGGTACAGCTGTCAGGTACAGGTGCAGCTGTCAGGTACAGGTACAGCTGTCAGGTACAGCTGTCAGGTGTAGCTGTCAGGTACAGCTGTCAGGTGCAGCTGTCAGGTGTAGCTGTCAGGTACAGGTACAGCTGTCAGGTACAGGTGCAGCTGTCAGGTACAGGTGTCAGGTACAGGTGTCAGGTACAGCTGTCAGGTACAGGTACAGCTGTCAGGTACAGCTGTCAGGTACAGGTACAGCTGTCAGGTACAGCTGTCAGGTACAGGTACAGCTGTCAGGTACAGGTGTAGCTGTCAGGTACAGGTGTCAGGTACACGTGTCAGGTACAGGTGTCAGGTACAGGTACAGCTGTCAGGTACAGGTACAGCTGTCAGGTGCAGCTGTCAGGTGCAGCTGTCAGGTACAGCTGTCAGGTACAGGTACAGCTGTCAGGTACAGCTGTCAGGTACAGGTGCAGCTGTCAGGTACAGCTATCAGGTACAGGTACAGCTGTCAGGTACAGGTGTAGCTGTCAGGTACAGGTACAGCTGTCAGGTGCAGCTGTCAGGTACAGGTACAGCTGTCAGGTACAGCTGTCATGTACAGCTGTCAGGTACAGCTGTCAGGTACAGCTGTCAGGTACAGGTACAGCTGTCAGGTACAGGTACAGCTGTCAGGTACAGGTGTCAGGTACAGGTACAGCTGTCAGGTACAGGTACAGCTGTCAGGTACAGGTGCAGCTGTCAGGTACAGGTACAGCTGTCAGGTACAGGTACAGCTGTCAGGTGCAGCTGTCAGGTACAGGTGCAGCTGTCAGGTACAGCTGTCAGGTGCAGCTGTCAGGTACAGGTACAGCTGTCAGGTACAGCTGTCAGGTACAGCTGTCAGGTACAGGTGTAGCTGTCAGGTACAGCTGTCAGGTACAGGTGCAGCTGTCAGGTGCAGCTGTCAGGTACAGGTACAGCTGTCAGGTACAGGTGTCAGGTACAGCTGTCAGGTACAGGTACAGCTGTCAGGTACAGCTGTCAGGTACAGGTGCAGCTGTCAGGTACAGGTACAGCTGTCAGGTACAGCTGTCAGGTACAGGTGCAGCTGTCAGGTACAGGTACAGCTGTCAGGTACAGCTGTCAGGTACAGGTACAGGTGCAGCTGTCAGGTGCAGCTGTCAGGTAGAGGTGCAGCTGTCAGGTACAGCTGTCAGGTACAGGTGCAGCTGTCAGGTGCAGCTGTCAGGTACAGGTACAGCTGTCAGGTACAGGTACAGCTGTCAGGTACAGCTGTCAGGTACAGGTACAGCTGTCAGGTACAGGTACAGCTGTCAGGTACAGGTGTCAGGTACAGCTGTCAGGTACAGGTACAGCTGTCAGGTACAGCTGTCAGGTACAGGTACAGCTGTCAGGTACAGGTGCAGCTGTCAGGTACAGGTACAGCTGTCAGGTACAGCTGTCAGGTACAGCTGTCAGGTACAGGTGCAGCTGTCAGGTACAGGTACAGCTGTCAGGTACAGGTGTCAGGTACAGGTACAGCTGTCAGGTACAGGTACAGCTGTCAGGTACAGCTGTCAGGTACAGGTGCAGCTGTCAGGTGCAGCTGTCAGGTACAGGTACAGCTGTCAGGTACAGGTACAGCTGTCAGGTACAGCTGTCAGGTACAGGTACAGCTGTCAGGTACAGCTGTCAGGTACAGGTACAGCTGTCAGGTACAGGTGCAGCTGTCAGGTACAGGTACAGCTGTCAGGTACAGCTGTCAGGTACAGGTGCAGCTGTCAGGTACAGCTGTCAGGTACAGCTGTCAGGTACAGGTACAGCTGTCAGGTACAGGTACAGCTGTCAGGTGCAGCTGTCAGGTACAGGTGCAGCTGTCAGGTACAGCTGTCAGGTACAGGTGCAGCTGTCAGGTGCAGCTGTCAGGTACAGGTACAGCTGTCAGGTACAGGTACAGCTGTCAGGTACAGCTGTCAGGTACAGGTACAGCTGTCAGGTACAGGTACAGCTGTCAGGTACAGGTGTCAGGTACAGCTGTCAGGTACAGGTACAGCTGTCAGGTACAGCTGTCAGGTACAGGTACAGCTGTCAGGTACAGGTGCAGCTGTCAGGTACAGGTACAGCTGTCAGGTACAGCTGTCAGGTACAGCTGTCAGGTACAGGTGCAGCTGTCAGGTACAGGTACAGCTGTCAGGTACAGGTGTCAGGTACAGGTACAGCTGTCAGGTACAGGTACAGCTGTCAGGTACAGCTGTCAGGTACAGGTGCAGCTGTCAGGTGCAGCTGTCAGGTACAGGTACAGCTGTCAGGTACAGGTACAGCTGTCAGGTACAGCTGTCAGGTACAGGTACAGCTGTCAGGTACAGGTACAGCTGTCAGGTACAGCTGTCAGGTACAGGTACAGCTGTCAGGTACAGGTGCAGCTGTCAGGTACAGGTACAGCTGTCAGGTACAGCTGTCAGGTACAGGTGCAGCTGTCAGGTACAGCTGTCAGGTACAGCTGTCAGGTACAGGTACAGCTGTCAGGTACAGGTACAGGTGCAGCTGTCAGGTACAGCTGTCAGGTACAGGTGCAGCTGTCAGGTACAGGTACAGCTGTCAGGTACAGGTGCAGCTGTCAGGTAAAGCTGTCAGGTACAGGTGCAGCTGTCAGGTACAGGTACAGCTGTCAGGTACAGCTGTCAGGTACAGGTACAGCTGTCAGGTACAGGTGCAGCTGTCAGGTACAGGTACAGCTGTCAGGTACAGGTGCAGCTGTCAGGTACAGCTGTCAGGTACAGGTACAGCTGTCAGGTACAGCTGTCAGGTACAGGTACAGCTGTCAGGTACAGCTGTCAGGTACAGGTGCAGCTGTCAGGTACAGGTGCAGCTGTCAGGTACAGGTGCAGCTGTCAGGTACAGGTGTCAGGTACAGGTGTCAGGTACAGCTGTCAGGTACAGGTGTAGCTGTCAGGTACAGGTACAGCTGTCAGGTACAGGTGTCAGGTACAGCTGTCAGGTACAGGTGCAGCTGTCAGGTACAGGTGCAGCTGTCAGGTACAGCGGTCAGGTACAGGTGTCAGGTACAGCTGTCAGGTACAGGTACAGCTGTCAGGTACAGGTGCAGCTGTCAGGTACAGCTGTCAGGTACAGGTACAGCTGTCAGGTACAGGTGCAGCTGTCAGGTACAGGTACAGCTGTCAGGTACAGGTGTAGCTGTCAGGTGCAGGTGCAGCTGTCAGGTACAGCTGTCAGGTACAGGTGCAGCTGTCAGGTACAGCTGTCAGGTACAGGTACAGCTGTCAGGTACAGGTGTCAGGTACAGGTACAGCTGTCAGGTACAGGTACAGCTGTCAGGTACAGCTGTCAGGTACAGGTGCAGCTGTCAGGTACAGGTACAGCTGTCAGGTGCAGCTGTCAGGTACAGGTGCAGCTGTCAGGTACAGCTGTCAGGTGCAGCTGTCAGGTACAGGTACAGCTGTCAGGTACAGCTGTCAGGTACAGCTGTCAGGTACAGGTACAGCTGTCAGGTACAGGTGTAGCTGTCAGGTACAGCTGTCAGGTACAGGTGCAGCTGTCAGGTGCAGCTGTCAGGTACAGGTACAGCTGTCAGATACAGCTGTCAGGTACAGGTACAGCTGTCAGGTACAGGTGCAGCTGTCAGGTACAGGTACAGCTGTCAGGTACAGGTACAGCTGTCAGGTACAGCTGTCAGGTGTAGCTGTCAGGTACAGCTGTCAGGTGCAGCTGTCAGGTGTAGCTGTCAGGTACAGGTGTAGCTGTCAGGTACAGCTGTCAGGTACAGGTACAGCTGACAGGTGCAGCTGTCAGGTGTAGCTGTCAGGTACAGGTACAGCTGTCAGGTACAGGTGCAGCTGTCAGGTACAGGTACAGCTGTCAGGTACAGGTGTAGCTGTCAGGTGCAGGTGCAGCTGTCAGGTACAGCTGTCAGGTGTAGCTGTCAGGTACAGCTGTCAGGTGCAGCTGTCAGGTGTAGCTGTCAGGTACAGGTGTAGCTGTCAGGTACAGCTGTCAGGTACAGGTACAGCTGTCAGGTACAGCTGTCAGGTACAGGTGCAGCTGTCAGGTACAGGTACAGCTGTCAGGTGCAGCTGTAAGGTACAGGTACAGCTGTCAGGTACAGCTGTCAGGTACAGGTGCAGCTGTCAGGTACAGCTGTCAGGTGTAGCTGTCAGGTACAGGTGCAGCTGTCAGGTACAGGTACAGCTGTCAGGTACAGGTGCAGCTGTCAGGTACAGGTACAGCTGTCAGGTGCAGGTACAGCTGTCAGGTACAGCTGTCAGGTGTAGCTGTCAGGTACAGCTGTCAGGTGCAGCTGTCAGGTGTAGCTGTCAGGTACAGGTACAGCTGTCAGGTACAGGTGCAGCTGTCAGGTGTAGCTGTCAGGTACAGGTGTCAGGTACAGGTGTCAGGTACAGCTGTCAGGTACAGGTACAGCTGTCAGGTACAGCTGTCAGGTACAGGTACAGCTGTCAGGTACAGCTGTCAGGTACAGGTACAGCTGTCAGGTACAGGTGTAGCTGTCAGGTACAGGTGTCAGGTACAGGTGTCAGGTACAGGTGTCAGGTACAGGTACAGCTGTCAGGTACAGGTACAGCTGTCAGGTGCAGCTGTCAGGTGCAGCTGTCAGGTACAGCTGTCAGGTACAGCTGTCAGGTACAGCTACAGCTGTCAGGTACAGCTGTCAGGTACAGCTGTCAGGTACAGGTGCAGCTGTCAGGTACAGCTGTCAGGTACAGGTACAGCTGTCAGGTACAGGTGTAGCTGTCAGGTACAGGTACAGCTGTCAGGTGCAGCTGTCAGGTACAGGTACAGCTGTCAGGTACAGCTGTCAGGTACAGCTGTCAGGTACAGGTACAGCTGTCAGGTACAGCTGTCATGTACAGCTGTCAGGTACAGCTGTCAGGTACAGGTACAGCTGTCAGGTGCAGGTACAGCTGTCAGGTGCAGCTGTCAGGTACAGCTGTCAGGTGCAGCTGTCAGGTGCAGGTACAGCTGTCATGTACAGCTGTCAGGTACAGCTGTCAGGTGCAGCTGTCAGGTACAGCTGTCAGGTACAGCTGTCAGGTACAGGTACAGCTGTCAGGTACAGGTACAGCTGTCAGGTACAGGTGTAGCTGTCAGGTACAGCTGTCAGGTACAGCTGTCAGGTACAGGTACAGCTGTCAGGTACAGCTGTCAGGTACAGGTGCAGCTGTCAGGTACAGCTGTCAGGTACAGGTACAGCTGTCAGGTACAGGTGTAGCTGTCAGGTACAGCTGTCAGGTACAGGTACAGCTGTCAGGTGCAGCTGTCAGGTACAGGTACAGCTGTCAGGTACAGCTGTCAGGTACAGCTGTCAGGTACAGGTGCAGCTGTCAGGTACAGCTGTCAGGTAC
This sequence comes from Lampris incognitus, assembly GCF_029633865.1. Classification (NCBI taxonomy): domain Eukaryota; kingdom Metazoa; phylum Chordata; class Actinopteri; order Lampriformes; family Lampridae; genus Lampris; species Lampris incognitus. The sequence goes on along the minus strand of NC_079211.1, from coordinate 154,108,511 downwards.
AGGTACAGCTGTCAGGTACAGGTGCAGCTGTCAGGTACAGCTGTCAGGTGCAGCTGTCAGGTACAGGTACAGCTGTCAGGTACAGCTGTCAGGTACAGGTACAGCTGTCAGGTACAGGTACAGCTGTCAGGTACAGGTGTCAGGTACAGGTACAGCTGTCAGGTACAGCTGTCAGGTACAGGTACAGCTGTCAGGTACAGGTGCAGCTGTCAGGTACAGGTACAGCTGTCAGGTACAGGTACAGCTGTCAGGTGCAGCTGTCAGGTACAGGTGCAGCTGTCAGGTACAGCTGTCAGGTGCAGCTGTCAGGTACAGGTACAGCTGTCAGGTACAGCTGTCAGGTACAGCTGTCAGGTACAGGTACAGCTGTCAGGTACAGGTGTAGCTGTCAGGTACAGCTGTCAGGTACAGGTGCAGCTGTCAGGTGCAGCTGTCAGGTACAGGTACAGCTGTCAGGTACAGGTGTCAGGTACAGCTGTCAGGTACAGGTACAGCTGTCAGGTACAGCTGTCAGGTACAGGTGCAGCTGTCAGGTACAGCTGTCAGGTACAGCTGTCAGGTACAGGTACAGGTGCAGCTGTCAGGTGCAGCTGTCAGGTACAGGTGCAGCTGTCAGGTACAGCTGTCAGGTACAGGTGCAGCTGTCAGGTACAGGTACAGCTGTCAGGTACAGCTGTCAGGTACAGGTACAGCTGTCAGGTACAGGTGCAGCTGTCAGGTACAGCTGTCAGGTACAGCTGTCAGGTACAGGTACAGCTGTCAGGTACAGGTGCAGCTGTCAGGTACAGGTACAGCTGTCAGGTACAGCTGTCAGGTACAGCTGTCAGGTACAGGTGCAGCTGTCAGGTACAGGTACAGCTGTCAGGTACAGGTGCAGCTGTCAGGTACAGCTGTCAGGTACAGGTGCAGCTGTCAGGTGCAGCTGTCAGGTACAGGTACAGCTGTCAGGTACAGCTGTCAGGTACAGGTACAGCTGTCAGGTACAGGTACAGCTGTCAGGTACAGCTGTCAGGTACAGGTACAGCTGTCAGGTACAGGTGCAGCTGTCAGGTACAGGTACAGCTGTCAGGTACAGCTGTCAGGTACAGGTGCAGCTGTCAGGTACAGGTGCAGCTGTCAGGTACAGGTACAGCTGTCAGGTACAGCTGTCAGGTACAGCTGTCAGGTACAGGTACAGCTGTCAGGTACAGCTGTCAGGTACAGGTACAGGTGCAGCTGTCAGGTACAGCTGTCAGGTACAGGTGCAGCTGTCAGGTACAGGTACAGCTGTCAGGTACAGGTGCAGCTGTCAGGTAAAGCTGTCAGGTACAGGTGCAGCTGTCAGGTACAGGTGCAGCTGTCAGGTACAGCTGTCAGGTACAGGTACAGCTGTCAGGTACAGGTGCAGCTGTCAGGTACAGGTACAGCTGTCAGGTACAGGTGCAGCTGTCAGGTACAGCTGTCAGGTACAGGTACAGCTGTCAGGTACAGGTACAGCTGTCAGGTACAGCTGTCAGGTACAGGTGCAGCTGTCAGGTACAGGTGCAGCTGTCAGGTACAGGTACAGCTGTCAGGTACAGGTGTCAGGTACAGGTGTCAGGTACAGCTGTCAGGTACAGGTGTAGCTGTCAGGTACAGGTACAGCTGTCAGGTACAGGTGTCAGGTACAGCTGTCAGGTACAGGTGCAGCTGTCAGGTACAGGTGCAGCTGTCAGGTACAGCGGTCAGGTACAGGTGTCAGGTACAGCTGTCAGGTACAGGTACAGCTGTCAGGTACAGGTGCAGCTGTCAGGTACAGCTGTCAGGTACAGGTACAGCTGTCAGGTACAGGTGCAGCTGTCAGGTACAGGTACAGCTGTCAGGTACAGGTGTAGCTGTCAGGTGCAGGTGCAGCTGTCAGGTACAGCTGTCAGGTACAGGTGCAGCTGTCAGGTACAGCTGTCAGGTACAGGTACAGCTGTCAGGTACAGGTACAGCTGTCAGGTACAGGTGTCAGGTACAGGTGCAGCTGTCAGGTACAGGTACAGCTGTCAGGTGCAGCTGTCAGGTACAGGTGCAGCTGTCAGGTACAGCTGTCAGGTGCAGCTGTCAGGTACAGGTACAGCTGTCAGGTACAGCTGTCAGGTACAGCTGTCAGGTACAGGTACAGCTGTCAGGTACAGGTGTAGCTGTCAGGTACAGCTGTCAGGTACAGGTGCAGCTGTCAGGTGCAGCTGTCAGGTACAGGTACAGCTGTCAGGTACAGGTGTCAGGTACAGCTGTCAGGTACAGGTACAGCTGTCAGGTACAGCTGTCAGGTACAGGTACAGCTGTCAGATACAGCTGTCAGGTACAGGTACAGCTGTCAGGTACAGGTGCAGCTGTCAGGTACAGGTACAGCTGTCAGGTACAGGTGCAGCTGTCAGGTACAGCTGTCAGGTGTAGCTGTCAGGTACAGCTGTCAGGTGCAGCTGTCAGGTGTAGCTGTCAGGTACAGGTGTAGCTGTCAGGTACAGCTGTCAGGTACAGGTACAGCTGTCAGGTGCAGCTGTCAGGTGTAGCTGTCAGGTACAGGTACAGCTGTCAGGTACAGGTGCAGCTGTCAGGTACAGGTACAGCTGTCAGGTACAGGTGTAGCTGTCAGGTGCAGGTGCAGCTGTCAGGTACAGCTGTCAGGTGTAGCTGTCAGGTACAGCTGTCAGGTGCAGCTGTCAGGTGTAGCTGTCAGGTACAGGTGTAGCTGTCAGGTACAGCTGTCAGGTACAGGTACAGCTGTCAGGTACAGCTGTCAGGTACAGGTGCAGCTGTCAGGTACAGGTACAGCTGTCAGGTGCAGCTGTAAGGTACAGGTACAGCTGTCAGGTACAGCTGTCAGGTACAGGTGCAGCTGTCAGGTACAGCTGTCAGGTGTAGCTGTCAGGTACAGGTGCAGCTGTCAGGTACAGGTACAGCTGTCAGGTACAGGTGCAGCTGTCAGGTACAGGTACAGCTGTCAGGTGCAGGTACAGCTGTCAGGTACAGCTGTCAGGTGTAGCTGTCAGGTACAGCTGTCAGGTGCAGCTGTCAGGTGTAGCTGTCAGGTACAGGTACAGCTGTCAGGTACAGGTGCAGCTGTCAGGTGTAGCTGTCAGGTACAGGTGTCAGGTACAGGTGTCAGGTACAGCTGTCAGGTACAGGTACAGCTGTCAGGTACAGCTGTCAGGTACAGGTACAGCTGTCAGGTACAGCTGTCAGGTACAGGTACAGCTGTCAGGTACAGGTGTAGCTGTCAGGTACAGGTGTCAGGTACAGGTGTCAGGTACAGGTGTCAGGTACAGGTACAGCTGTCAGGTGCAGCTGTCAGGTGCAGCTGTCAGGTACAGGTACAGCTGTCAGGTACAGCTGTCAGGTACAGGTACAGCTGTCAGGTACAGCTGTCAGGTACAGGTGTCAGGTACAGCTGTCAGGTACAGGTGTCAGGTACAGGTACAGCTGTCAGGTACAGGTGTCAGGTACAGGTACAGCTGTCAGGTACAGGTGTCAGGTACAGGTACAGCTGTCAGGTACAGGTACAGCTGTCAGGTGCAGCTGTCAGGTGCAGCTGTCAGGTACAGCTGTCAGGTACAGCTGTCAGGTACAGGTACAGCTGTCAGGTACAGCTGTCAGGTACAGGTGTCAGGTACAGCTGTCAGGTACAGGTGTCAGGTACAGGTACAGCTGTCAGGTACAGGTGTCAGGTACAGGTACAGCTGTCAGGTACAGGTGTCAGGTACAGGTACAGCTGTCAGGTACAGCTGTACCTGACAGCTGTACCTGACAGCTGTACCTGTACCTGACACCTGTACCTGTACCTGACAGCTGTACCTGTACCTGACACCTGTACCTGTACCTGACAGCTGTACCTGACAGCTGTCAGGTACAGCTGTCAGGTACAGGTACAGCTGTCAGGTACAGGTGTCAGGTACAGGTGTCAGGTACAGCTGTCAGGTACAGGTACAGCTGTCAGGTACAGGTGTCAGGTACAGGTACAGCTGTCAGGTACAGGTGTCAGGTACAGGTACAGCTGTCAGGTACAGCTGTCAGGTACAGCTGTCAGGTGCAGGTGTAGCTGTCAGGTGTAGCTGTCAGGTACAGGTACAGCTGTCAGGTACAGCTGTCAGGTACAGCTGTCAGGTACAGGTACAGCTGTCAGGTACAGCTGTCAGGTACAGCTGTCAGGTGCAGGTGTAGCTGTCAGGTGTAGCTGTCAGGTGTAGCTGTCAGGTGCAGCTGTCAGGTACAGCTGTCAGGTACAGGTGCAGCTGTCAGGTACAGCTGTCAGGTACAGGTGCAGCTGTCAGGTACAGGTGCAGCTGTCAGGTGTAGCTGTCAGGTACAGCTGTCAGGTACAGGTGCAGCTGTCAGGTGTAGCTGTCAGGTACAGCTGTCAGGTACAGGTACAGCTGTCAGGTACAGCTGTCAGGTACAGCTGTCAGGTGCAGGTGTAGCTGTCAGGTGTAGCTGTCAGGTGTAGCTGTCAGGTGCAGCTGTCAGGTACAGCTGTCAGGTACAGGTGCAGCTGTCAGGTACAGGTACAGCTGTCAGGTACAGGTACAGGTGTCAGGTACAGGTACAGCTGTCAGGTACAGGTACAGGTACAGGTACAGCTGTCAGGTACAGCTGTCAGGTACAGGTACAGCTGTCAGGTACAGGTACAGGTACAGCTGTCAGGTACAGGTACAGCTGTCAGGTACAGGTACAGGTGCAGCTGTCAGGTACAGCTGTCAGGTACAGCTGTCAGGTACAGGTACAGCTGTCAGGTACAGGTGCAGCTGTCAGGTGTAGCTGTCAGGTACAGCTGTCAGGTACAGGTGCAGCTGTCAGGTGTAGCTGTCAGGTACAGGTGTAGCTGTCAGGTACAGCTGTCAGGTGTAGCTGTCAGGTGTAGCTGTCAGGTGCAGCTGTCAGGTGCAGCTGTCAGGTACAGCTGTCAGGTACAGGTACAGCTGTCAGGTACAGGTGCAGCTGTCAGGTACAGGTGTAGCTGTCAGGTACAGGTGTAGCTGTCAGGTGTAGCTATCAGGTGTAGCTGTCAGGTGCAGCTGTCAGGTGCAGCCATGGTTGTATTCGGCGCTCTTGCTTTGCTGCTGTGTGGAACGAGCATAGATGCCACGTTGGGGTTTTGTTTCCCTTTACACCTGTCTGAGGTGGAATAACAGGAAAGCTGAGTTGAACTAAAAAGACTTCATACGTGGGGAACAAAGGACGAAAAAGACAAATGTAGGGGGCGCCTGAGTGGTGTGGCAGTCCCTTCCACTGCCTACCAACACGGGGATCACCAGTCCAAATCCCCATGTCACCTTCTGCTTGGTCGGGCGTCCCTACAGACACAATGGGCCGTGTCTGTGGGTGGGAAGCCGGATGTGGGTATGGGTCCTGCTCGCTGCACTAGCGCCTCCTCTGGTCGGGCGGGGTGCCCGTTCAGGGGGGAGGGGGGACTGGGGGGAATAGCGTGAGCCTCCCATGCGCTACGTCCCCCTGGGAGAGAGAAGGGTAGTTGGCCAAGTCCAATTGGGGAGAAAAGGGGGGGAATCCCCCCCCCCCTAAGAAAAGAGACAGGTGTGAGGATGTGGAGACGGACCCAGGAAGTGTGAGCTGTCCTCTGTCCCTGCCCCGCGCCGCAGCATGATCACAGTAAAGGCACAGAATGGCATTTAAATGCCCCTTCTGCCCCCCCGAGCAGAGCAGGAAATAAAATACTTTCCCCTCATCTTGCTGTGAAGAGGCATGCCAATGCTGATGACCCAACTACATCCTTAAATCGTCACCGTAGCCGTAGCAATTAACGCACAGGCGTGTCCACACTGTTGCGTAACAAAGTGGACTCAGTTCCTTCTTAACAATGAGCTCAAAACCACAAGAGCACCGGGCGGAGTGTGTCGGGTCGCCGTGCTGGGCCCACACACAGCAGCGGCTCCCTGGCATTTCCCACAAACCGACACAACAACGCTCAAAACACATTTATTAGCTCAGTGTGCGCAGGTCTTCTGAGGGTTCCTGCTAGACCAGAGAGGCGAGCGAGATCCGCCTGCAACACCCTCGAGTGTGAAATGCCCCACGCGCCTGGCCGCTGTCCGCTCACAGCACCGCTGGGTTATAGAAGGGCTGGAAATGTCATTAGGCCACTACTACTTCCCGGACCCATAAGAGGAGTTGAGTTTGTCGCACTTCACCAATTTCATCCACCTTGTTGGAGTTTTAGTGTGCGTCTGTGTGTGTCCGTGTGTGTATGCTTGCATGTATTTGCACAAAATTGTGAGACCTTGGGATTTTGGTGGAACAAACCCAACTTGTTTTGTGACATGTTATTGTTTCTGCCTTCAGGCCCTGGACAGTAGTGCCACAGAGCCCTCATCACAGAAGTCAAAGGCCCCTCGACAAACGCAGTATTGAGATGGACTATTCACACGAGTCCTGTGACCCGGTCCACTCCGTCCAGCATTACTGAGGGGACACAGTGATAGAGACTCATTTATAGGACACAAGCCAAATGCCTTGGGTAATCAGGAGGAGCCATCCATCCATCCATCCATCCATCCATCCATCCATCCATCCATCCATCCATCCATCCATCCATTATCCAAGCTGCTTACCCCAGCTGGGGTCGCAGGATGCTGGAGCCTATCCCAGCAGTTACTGGGCGGCAGGTGGGGAGACACCCTGGGCAGGCTTGCTAGTCCATCACAGGGCCCACACCCACACACCCACACACCCACACCCACACACACACACCCACACACCCACACCCACACACACACACATTCACAACTAGGGACAATGTAGTACAGCCGATCCACCTGACCTACATGTCTTTGGACTGTGGGAGGAAACTTGGAGCCCCCGGAGGAAACCCATACAGACACGGGGAGAACCTGCAAACTCCACACAGAGGACGACCTGGGAAGACCCCCAAGGTTGGACTACCCGGGGCTCGAACCCACGACCTTCTTGCTGTGAGGCGACCGTGCTAACCACTGTGCCACCGTGCTGCTAATCAGGAGGATATTACTGTGAAACAATATTCCTGCTGACATCAGGAAATGACCCCCCCATCCGTCTTATGCATTCACTGTGACATGTGACTCCTTAACTGTGCCGTTGATGGAAGACGAGAAAAACCCTGAAGTCAGCGTATCCTGTGTGAAGGCCATCCAGGTGACTGGAGGTGGGACACTCAACTGTGCCGCACTAAAGTGATTACAGATTTACACTCTTTTGCAACCAGCAAAAACCCTTTTTCCAGCTCTGCCCCTCCCCCCCGGCCCTAACCCCTTTCTAATGCCACTTGTGTGCAGGGGTTAAATAACCTGCCAACTTACTCTGCGTCTTCCTGAACACCCGCGTGCTCATGAACTTGAGGAAGCGGTTGGCGTAGAACCCCGGCCGGTGCACCGAGACGGAGTCCTGAGGGCAGACAGAGAGACAATGGCAGGCTTTCGGCAGGCGGGAACGGGAGAGGGATGACAGTGGGACAGAATGAATGGGCATTCATAAAAGACACAGCTATCAGATTTGCAAACCTATGGACTTACACCGTCGTAAACCAAGGCTTTCCACGAGTGCTCCAGCTTCTTAATGAACCTGAGGACATAGAGACAACAGGCCCCGTTACAAACGCGTCCGCGAGACACAGCGTCCCCGGCTGGGCAACGCTGGGGTGTTTCCCACCTCCCTCCCTCCCTCCCTCCCTCCCTCCCTCCCTTCCTTCCTGCTGCCACAAGCAGTAAAGGTGGCTTTTCAAAAGCAAACAACCCAACGTTGACCATTATGGAACAGCTGGCCTTTAACGCTCTCAGCTGGGCATGAACTGGCGGGCCCGTCGTCACGGGACGACGGGCCCGCCAGTTTACGTCTACATACCCCGCCGACTTTGTCTGCACATATCCCTTTTGATACTTTAAGAAGGTTGAAAAACTGATCAGCCAAAGGCTTCTTCTTCTTCTTCTTCTTCTACCCCGCTCCCCGCCGACTCCCACCTCCTTCTTTCCCTTTCACCTTTTCTCACAGGACATCAAGTCAATGAGGACCGATGGGGACCACTGTGTGCACCTTAATGCCGTCTGGTGGAGAAAAGATTCTCGAGTGGCCTTTTCAGGAGCCGGCGAGCGGCCTCGCTGCGTACTGCATCACTCCATGCCGCTCATTCAACGCAAGCAGTCTTGTCCCGGCAAACGAGTCCGACCGGGCAGCTAATCTGTAAGAAACACGCCTATACACCACACGGCCATGGCGTGGCCTGGCATCCTTGGCCTTCACAACAAACGCTCCTTTCTGTGTTCTCACATATTGGTTTTTTGGGGGGGGAGGGGGGGGTTATGCCCCACATTCTGGAAATAGTTAATTTTTCAGGAATTGAGAAAGAAAACTTCCGGAATTATAATAGCCGTGTACTTTTGACAACAGTCTTCTGAATGAGTGTCAAGGATAACAAAACCTGTTCATTACATAAAGGATGCTCTCACCCCCCCCCTTATTTTTTCTCCCCAATTATATCCAGTCAATCATCCCACTCCTCTGACCCGTCCCCGTCTCTGCTCCACCCCCTCTGCTGATCCGGGGAGGCTGCAGACTACCACACGCCTCCTCCCATACATGTGGAGTCACCAGCCGCTTCTTTTCACCTGACAGTCAGGAGTTTCACCAGGGGGATGTAGCGTGTGGGAGGATCACGCTGCTCCCCCCAGTCCCCCTCCCCCCTGAACAGGCGCCCCGACCGACCAAGGGAGGCGCTAGTGCAGCGACCAGGACACATACCCACATCTGGCTTCCCACCCGCAGACACGACCACTTGTGTCTGTAGGGACGCCTGACCAAGCCGAAGGGAACACGGGGATTCAAACCGGCGACCCCGTGTTGGTAGGCAACGGAATAGACCACTACGCCACCCGGACGCCCTGCTTTCATTTCTTTGATAATATCCTGACATTCTGATTGATTCTCATTCTGATATCCAAAGAGAATATCATGAAAGCCCCATTGGCGATACGTCGGTGATACGTCGGTGATACATTGGTGATACGTCGGTGATACATCGGTGATACGTCGGTGATACGTCGGTGATACATTGGTGATACATTGGTGATACGTCGGTGATACATTGGTGATACGTCGGTGATACATTGGTGATACGTCGGTGATACGTCGGTGATACGTCAGTGATACATTGGTGATACATTGGTGATACGTCGGTGATACGTCGGTGATACATTGGTGATACATTGGTGATACATTGGTGATACGTCGGTGATACGTCGGTGATACGTCGGTGATACATTGGTGATACATTGGTGATATGTCGGTGATACGTCGGTGATACATCGGTGATACATTGGTGATACATTGGTGATACGTCGGTGATACATTGGTGATATGTCGGTGATACGTCGGTGATACATTGATGATACATTGGTGATATGTCGGTGATACATCGGTGATACATCGGTGATACATTGGTGATACGTCGGTGATACATTGGTGATACATTGGTGATACGTCGGTGATACATTGGTGATACATTGGTGATACGTCGGTGATACATTGGTGATACGTCAGTGATACATTGGTGATACATTGGTGATACGTCGGTGATACGTCGGTGATACATTGGTGATACATTGGTGATACGTCGGTGATACGTCGGTGATACATTGGTGATACATTGGTGATATGTCGGTGATACGTCGGTGATACATCGGTGATACATTGGTGATACATTGGTGATACGTCGGTGATACATTGGTGATATGTCGGTGATACGTCGGTGATACATTGATGATACATTGGTGATATGTCGGTGATACATCGGTGATACATCGGTGATACATTGGTGATACGTCGGTGATACATTGGTGATACATTGGTGATACGTCGGTGATACATTGGTGATACATTGGTGATACGTCGGTGATACATTGGTGATACGTCAGTGATACATTGGTGATACATTGGTGATACGTCGGTGATACGTCGGTGATACATTGGTGATACATTGGTGATACGTCGGTGATACATCGGAGATACATCGGTGATACATCGGTGATACATTGGTGATACGTCGGTGATACGTCGGTGATACGTCGGTGATACATTGGTGATACGTCGGTGATACATCGGAGATACGTCGGTGATACGTCGGTGATACATTGGTGATACGTCAGTGATACGTCGGTGATACATTGGTGATACATTGGTGATACGTCGGTGATACATTGGTGATACGTCGGTGATACATTGGTGATACGTCGGTGATACATTGGTGATACGTCAGTGATACGTCGGTGATACATTGGTGATACATTGGTGATACGTCGGTGATACATTGGTGATACATTGGTGATACGTCGGTGATACGTCGGTGATACGTTGGTGATACATTGGTGATACGTCAGTGATACATTGGTGATACGTCAGTGATACGTCGGTGATACATTGGTGATACATTGGTGATACGTCGGTGATACATTGGTGATACGTCGGTGATACATTGGTGATACGTCGGTGATACGTCAGTGATACGTCGGTGATACATTGGTGATATGTCGGTGATACGTCGGTGATATGTCGGTGATACATTGGTGATATGTCGGTGATACGTCGGTGATACGTTGGTGATACGTCGGTGATATATTGGTGATACGTCAGTGATACGTCGGTGATACGTCGGTGATACGTCGGTGATACATTGGTGATACGTCGGTGATACATTGGTGATACGTCGGTGATACGTCGGTGATACGTCGGTGATACATTGGTGATACGTCGGTGATACGTCGGTGATACGTCGGTGATACATTGGTGATACGTCGGTGATACGTCGGTGATACATTGGTGATACGTCGGTGATACGTCGGTGATACGTCGGTGATACGTCGGTGATATATTGGTGATACATCGGTGATACATTGGTGATACGTCGGTGATACATTGGTGATACGTCGGTGATACATTGGTGATACGTCGGTGATACGTCGGTGATACGTCGGTGATACGTTGGTGATACATTGGTGATACGTCGGTGATATATTGGTGAGACGTCGGTGATACGTCGGTGATATATTGGTGATACGTCGGTGATACGTCGGTGATACGTCGGTGATACGTCGGTGATACATTGGTGATACGTCGGTGATACGTCGGTGATATATTGGTGAGACGTCGGTGATACGTCGGTGATATATTGGTGATACGTCGGTGATACGTCGGTGATACGTCGGTGATACGTCGGTGATACATTGGTGATAGTCGGTGATACGTCGGTGATACATTGGTGATACGTCGGTGATACGTCGGTGATATATTGGTGATACGTCGGTGATACGTCGGTGATACGTCGGTGATACGTCGGTGATACATTGGTGATACGTCGGTGATACATTGGTGATACGTCGGTGATACGTCGGTGATACGTCGGTGATACATTGGTGATACGTCGGTGATACGTCGGTGATACGTCGGTGATACATTGGTGATACGTCGGTGATACGTCGGTGATACATTGGTGATACGTCGGTGATACGTCGGTGATACGTCGGTGATACGTCGGTGATATATTGGTGATACGTCGGTGATACATTGGTGATACGTCGGTGATACATTGGTGATACGTCGGTGATACGTCGGTGATACGTCGGTGATACGTTGGTGATACATTGGTGATACGTCGGTGATACGTCGTTGATATATTGGTGATACGTCGGTGATACGTCTGTGATACATTGGTGATATGTTGGTGATACGTCGGTGATACGTCGGTGAGACGTCGGTGAGACGTCGGTGATACGTCGGTGATATGTTGGTGATACGTTGGTGATATGTTGGTGATACGTCGGTGATACGTTGGTGATATGTTGGTGATACGTTGGTGATATGTTGGTGATACGTCGGTGATACGTCGGTGATATGTTGGTGATACGTTGGTGATACGTCGGTGATACGTCGGCGAGACGTCGGTGATACGTCGGTGATACGTCGGTGAAACATCGGTGATACGTCGGTGAGACGTCGGTGATACGTCGGTGATATGTTGGTGATACGTTGGTGATACGTCGGTGATACGTCGGCGAGACGTCGGTGATACGTCGGTGATACGTTGGTGATACGTCGGTGATACGTCTGTGATACATTGGTGATATGTTGGTGATACGTCGGTGATACGTCGGTGAGACGTCGGTGATACGTCGGTGATACGTCGGTGATACATTGGTGATACGTCGGTGATACGTCGGTGATACATTGGTGATACGTCGGTGATACGTCGGTGATACATTGGTGATACGTCGGTGATACATCGGTGATACGTCGGTGATACGTCGGTGAGACATTGGTGATACGTCGGTGAGACATTGGTGATACGTCGGTGATACGTCGGTGATACATTGGTGATACGTCGGTGATACATTGGTGATACGTCAGTGATACGTCGGTGATACATTGGTGATACATTGGTGATACGTCGGTGATACATTGGTGATACGTCGGTGATACATTGGTGATACGTCGGTGATACGTCAGTGATACGTCGGTGATACATTGGTGATATGTCGGTGATACGTCGGTGATATGTCGGTGATACATTGGTGATATGTCGGTGATACGTCGGTGATACGTTGGTGATACGTCGGTGATATATTGGTGATACGTCAGTGATACGTCGGTGATACGTCGGTGATACGTCGGTGATACATTGGTGATACGTCGGTGATACATTGGTGATACGTCGGTGATACGTCGGTGATACGTCGGTGATACATTGGTGATACGTCGGTGATACGTCGGTGATACGTCGGTGATACATTGGTGATACGTCGGTGATACGTCGGTGATACATTGGTGATACGTCGGTGATACGTCGGTGATACGTCGGTGATACGTCGGTGATATATTGGTGATACATCGGTGATACATTGGTGATACGTCGGTGATACATTGGTGATACGTCGGTGATACATTGGTGATACGTCGGTGATACGTCGGTGATACGTCGGTGATACGTTGGTGATACATTGGTGATACGTCGGTGATATATTGGTGAGACGTCGGTGATACGTCGGTGATATATTGGTGATACGTCGGTGATACGTCGGTGATACGTCGGTGATACGTCGGTGATACATTGGTGATACGTCGGTGATACGTCGGTGATATATTGGTGAGACGTCGGTGATACGTCGGTGATATATTGGTGATACGTCGGTGATACGTCGGTGATACGTCGGTGATACGTCGGTGATACATTGGTGATAGTCGGTGATACGTCGGTGATACATTGGTGATACGTCGGTGATACGTCGGTGATATATTGGTGATACGTCGGTGATACGTCGGTGATACGTCGGTGATACGTCGGTGATACATTGGTGATACGTCGGTGATACATTGGTGATACGTCGGTGATACGTCGGTGATACGTCGGTGATACATTGGTGATACGTCGGTGATACGTCGGTGATACGTCGGTGATACATTGGTGATACGTCGGTGATACGTCGGTGATACATTGGTGATACGTCGGTGATACGTCGGTGATACGTCGGTGATACGTCGGTGATATATTGGTGATACGTCGGTGATACATTGGTGATACGTCGGTGATACATTGGTGATACGTCGGTGATACGTCGGTGATACGTCGGTGATACGTTGGTGATACATTGGTGATACGTCGGTGATACGTCGGTGATATATTGGTGATACGTCGGTGATACGTCTGTGATACGTCGGTGATACGTTGGTGATACATTGGTGATACGTCGGTGATACGTCGGTGATATATTGGTGATACGTCGGTGATACGTCTGTGATACATTGGTGATATGTTGGTGATACGTCGGTGATACGTCGGTGAGACGTCGGTGAGACGTCGGTGATACGTCGGTGATATGTTGGTGATACGTTGGTGATATGTTGGTGATACGTCGGTGATACGTTGGTGATATGTTGGTGATACGTTGGTGATATGTTGGTGATACGTCGGTGATACGTCGGTGATATGTTGGTGATACGTTGGTGATACGTCGGTGATACGTCGGCGAGACGTCGGTGATACGTCGGTGATACGTCGGTGAAACATCGGTGATACGTCGGTGAGACGTCGGTGATACGTCGGTGATATGTTGGTGATACGTTGGTGATACGTCGGTGATACGTCGGCGAGACGTCGGTGATACGTCGGTGATACGTTGGTGATACGTCGGTGATACGTCTGTGATACATTGGTGATATGTTGGTGATACGTCGGTGATACGTCGGTGAGACGTCGGTGATACGTCGGTGATACGTCGGTGATACATTGGTGATACGTCGGTGATACGTCGGTGAGACATTGGTGATACGTCGGTGAGACATTGGTGATACGTCGGTGATACGTCGGTGATACATTGGTGATATGTTGGTGATACGTCGGTGATACGTCGGTGAGACGTCGGTGATACGTCGGTGATACGTCGGTGATACGTTGGTGATACGTCGGTGATATGTTGGTGATACGTCGGTGATACGTCGGTGATACGTCGGCGAGACGTCGGTGATACGTCGGTGATACATTGGTGAGACGTCACTGATACGTCAGTGATACGTCGGTGATACGTCGGTGATACGTCGGTGATACATTGGTGATACGTCGGTGATACGTCGGTGAGACATTGGTGATACGTCGGTGAGACATTGGTGATACGTCGGTGATACGTCGGTGATACATTGGTGATACGTCGGTGATACGTCGGTGATATATTGGTGATACGTCGGTGATACGTCTGTGATACATTGGTGATATGTTGGTGATACGTCGGTGATACGTCGGTGAGACGTCGGTGAGACGTCGGTGATACGTCGGTGATATGTTGGTGATACGTCGGTGATACGTTGGTGATACGTCGGTGATACGTTGGTGATATGTTGGTGATATGTCGGTGATACGTCGGTGATACGTTGGTGATATGTCGGTGATACGTTGGTGATACGTCGGTGATACGTCGGCGAGACGTCGGTGATACGTCGGTGATACATTGGTGAGACGTCACTGATACGTCAGTGATACGTCGGTGATACGTCGGTGATACATTGGTGATACGTCGGTGATACGTCGGTGAGACATTGGTGATACGTCGGTGAGACATTGGTGATACGTCGGTGATACGTCTGTGATACATTGGTGATATGTTGGTGATACGTCGGTGATACGTCGGTGAGACGTCGGTGATACGTCGGTGATACGTCGGTGATACGTTGGTGATACGTCGGTGATATGTTGGTGATACGTCGGTGATACGTCGGTGATACGTCGGCGAGACGTCGGTGATACGTCGGTGATACATTGGTGAGACGTCACTGATACGTCAGTGATACGTCGGTGATACGTCGGTGATACGTCGGTGATACATTGGTGATACGTCGGTGATACGTCGGTGATATATTGGTGATACGTCGGTGAGACATTGGTGATACGTCGGTGATATATTGGTGATACGTCGGTGAGACGTCAGTGATATATTGGTGATACGTCGGTGATATATTGGTGATACGTCGGTGAGACGTCAGTGATATATTGGTGATACGTCGGTGATATATTGGTGATACGTCGGTGAGACGTCGGTGATACGTCGGTGATACATTGGTGAGACGTCACTGATACGTCAGTGATACGTCGGTGATACGTCGGTGATACATTGGTGATACGTCGGTGATACGTCGGTGAGACATTGGTGATACGTCGGTGAGACATTGGTGATACGTCGGTGATACGTCTGTGATACATTGGTGATATGTTGGTGATACGTCGGTGATACGTCGGTGAGACGTCGGTGATACGTCGGTGATACGTCGGTGATACGTTGGTGATACGTCGGTGATATGTTGGTGATACGTCGGTGATACGTCGGTGATACGTCGGCGAGACGTCGGTGATACGTCGGTGATACATTGGTGAGACGTCACTGATACGTCAGTGATACGTCGGTGATACGTCGGTGATACGTCGGTGATACATTGGTGATACGTCGGTGATACGTCGGTGATATATTGGTGATACGTCGGTGAGACATTGGTGATACGTCGGTGATATATTGGTGATACGTCGGTGAGACGTCAGTGATATATTGGTGATACGTCGGTGATATATTGGTGATACGTCGGTGAGACGTCGGTGATACGTCGGTGATACATTGGTGATACGTCGGTGAGACGTCGGTGATACGTCGGTGATATATTGGTGAGACGACGGTGAGACGTCGGTGATATATTGGTGATACGTCGGTGAGACGTCGGTGATATATTGGTGATACGTCGGTGATACGTCGGTGATATATTGGTGAGACGTCGGTGATACGTCAGTGATATATTGGTGATACGTCGGTGAGACGACGGTGAGACGTCGGTGATATATTGGTGATACGTCGGTGAGACGTCGGTGATAGGGCATGGGTCCTTCCATACCTGTATGACTGGAGAATGTCTATAATTCCCAGGAAGATGAGCAGCTTCTCATCTTTGTGTGTCTTGGCAGGAATTCCACCCATCCTAAAGTGCAGTAAAAATAGATCTATGGTCAGATAATCTATACCTTATGAATGCAGTCAGTCAGGAAGTTCTTCAAATTGCTGCCCTTCCATTACCTACCTCCATACTACTGTGATGGCTGCTCAAACAGAGGCACTGTGCCAAGTCATATTTACAAGTGTTTGTAAAGGGCAGCGAAATATTTACATTCATCTGTGTTGCTGTCAGCATGTGAGGAATGACTGTGCAGCTCCGGCTGAAGGTGAGCAAGTCTTTGTATCTGTGTGCGTATATGTGTACACACAAGCAAGTGTGAAATGGACAAAAAGATACTAGAGAGAGAGAGAGACAGAGAGACAGAGAGACAGACAGACAGACAGACAGACAGACAGAGAGACAGAGAGACAGACAGAGAGAGAGAGAGTGGAGGGGGTCATGTGTGTGTCGTTATGCCCAAATACATGTACATAAGAAGTCTAAGCCAACTCACGTGTCGTCTGTAGTGAGGGCCTCGGCAGCCTTGCCGTCTCCCTGGATGGACTCCATGGCCGTGGAATAAAGGACCCTCTGCGCCACGGGCCTCCGCCCATCACCGCCCGCTTGGCCTGCCTCCCCCCCTTCTCTCTGGCTGTGGTCCAGCACATGAACCCCCAGAAGCAGACTGTAGTCCATAATCTTGAAGCTCTCCAAAACCTACCAGGGAACAGAACGGACATATGATTAGTGTCTTATTGACTGATCACTATGAAGAAGGCCTTCTTCTGAGGTGGCCACCGCCGACCGCTGTCCAACCAAAACAGTGTCTGAAGCATCGAGCGGACTGAGTGTGGATACCAGGTAGGTACGACCACTGCACTCACTGCAGCTTTACTTTATCTCTACACATTTCTTGTTACATTTTTCCATTGTCTTTCTGTGTCACCGAGTGGATATGTGGGATGTACGCAGCACTGACACCACCTTCTTCCTGTGACTCTGAGTGGATATGTGGGATGTACGCAGCACTGACACCACCTTCTTCCTGTGACACCGAGTGGATATGTGGGATGTACGCAGCACTGACACCACCTTCTTTCTGTGACTCCGAGTGGATATGTGGGATGTACGCAGCACTGACACCACCTTCTTCCTGTGACTCCGAGTGGATATGTGGGATGTACGCAGCACTGACACCACCTTCTTCCTGTGACTCCGAGTGGATATGTGGGATGTACGCAGCACTGACACCACCTTCTTCCTGTGACTCCGAGTGGATATGTGGGATGTACGCAGCACTGACATCACCTTCTTCCTGTGACTCCGAGTGGATATGTGGGATGTACGCAGCACTGACACCACCTTCTTCCTGTGACACCGAGTGGATATGTGGGATGTACGCAGCACTGACATCACCTTCTTGCTGTGACTCCGAGTGGATATGTGGGATGTACGCAGCACTGACACCACCTTCTTTCTGTGACTCCGAGTGGATATGTGGGATGTACGCAGCACTGACATCACCTTCTTCCTGTGACTCCGAGTGGATATGTGGGATGTACGCAGCACTGACACCACCTTCTTCCTGTGACTCCGAGTGGATATGTGGGATGTACGCAGCACTGACACCACCTTCTTCCTGTGACTCCGAGTGGATATGTGGGATGTACGCAGCACTGACATCACCTTCTTCCTGTGACTCCGAGTGGATATGTGGGATGTACGCAGCACTGACACCACCTTCTTCCTGTGACACCGAGTGGATATGTGGGATGTACGCAGCACTGACATCACCTTCTTGCTGTGACTCCGAGTGGATATGTGGGATGTACGCAGCACTGACACCACCTTCTTTCTGTGACTCCGAGTGGATATGTGGGATGTACGCAGCACTGACATCACCTTCTTTCTGTGACTCCGAGTGGATATGTGGGATGTACGCAGCACTGACACCACCTTCTTTCTGTGTCACCGAGTGGATATGTGGGATGTACGCAGCACTGACATCACCTTCTTCCTGTGACTCCGAGTGGATATGTGGGATGTACGCAGCACTGACACCACCTTCTTCCTGTGACTCCGAGTGGATATGTGGGATGTACGCAGCACTGACACCACCTTCTTTCTGTGTCACCGAGTGGATATGTGGGATGTACGCAGCACTGACACCACCTTCTTTCTGTGTCACCGAGTGGATATGTGGGATGTACGCAGCACTGACACCACCTTCTTTCTGTGTCACCGAGTGGATATGTGGGATGTACGCAGCACTGACACCACCTTCTTTCTGTGTCACCGAGTGGATATGTGGGATGTACGCAGCACTGACATCACCTTCTTCCTGTGACACCGAGTGGATATGTGGGATGTACGCAGCACTGACACCACCTTCTTCCTGTGACTCCGAGTGGATATGTGGGATGTACGCAGCACTGACATCACCTTCTTCCTGTGACTCCGAGTGGATATGTGGGATGTACGCAGCACTGACACCACCTTCTTCCTGTGACTCCGAGTGGATATGTGGGATGTACGCAGCACTGACATCACCTTCTTCCTGTGACACCGAGTGGATATGTGGGATACGCAGCACTGACACCACCTTCTTCCTGTGACACCGAGTGGATATGTGGGATGTACGCAGCACTGACACCACCTTCTTGCTGTGACTCCGAGTGGATATGTGGGATGTACGCAGCACTGACACCACCTTCTTCCTGTGACTCCGAGTGGATATGTGGGATGTACGCAGCACTGACATCACCTTCTTCCTGTGACTCCGAGTGGATATGTGGGATGTACGCAGCACTGACACCACCTTCTTTCTGTGTCACCGAGTGGATATGTGGGATGTACGCAGCACTGACACCACCTTCTTCCTGTGTCACCGAGTGGATATGTGGGATGTACGCAGCACTGACATCACCTTCTTTCTGTGTCACCGAGTGGCTATGTGGGATGCACGCAGCACTGACACCACCTTCTTCCTGTGACTCCGAGTGGATATGTGGGATGTACGCAGCACTGACACCACCTTCTTTCTGTGTCACCGAGTGGATATGTGGGATGTACGCAGCACTGACACCACCTTCTTCCTGTGACACCGAGTGGATATGTGGGATGTACGCAGCACTGACACCACCTTCTTTCTGTGACACCGAGTGGATATGTGGGATGTACGCAGCACTGACACCACCTTCTTTCTGTGTCACCGAGTGGATATGTGGGATGTACGCAGCACTGACACCACCTTCTTTCTGTGTCACCGAGTGGATATGTGGGATGTACGCAGCACTGACATCACCTTCTTCCTGTGACTCCGAGTGGATATGTGGGATGTACGCAGCACTGACACCACCTTCTTCCTGTGACTCCGAGTGGATATGTGGGATGTACGCAGCACTGACACCACCTTCTTCCTGTGACACCGAGTGGATATGTGGGATGTACGCAGCACTGACACCACCTTCTTCCTGTGACTCCGAGTGGATATGTGGGATGTACGCAGCACTGACACCACCTTCTTCCTGTGACTCCGAGTGGATATGTGGGATGTACGCAGCACTGACACCACCTTCTTCCTGTGTCACCGAGTGGATATGTGGGATGTACGCAGCACTGACAACACCTTCTTCCTGTGACACCGAGTGGATATGTGGGATGTACGCAGCACTGACATCACCTTCTTCCTGTGACTCCGAGTGGATAAGTGGGATGTACGCAGCACTGACACCACCTTCTTCCTGTGACTCCGAGTGGATATGTGGGATGTACGCAGCACTGACACCACCTTCTTCCTGTGACTCCGAGTGGATATGTGGGATGTACGCAGCACTGACATCACCTTCTTCCTGTGACTCCGAGTGGATATGTGGGATGTTTTTGGTACATGACATTAGGACGTGTTTTTCTTTTTCTCTTTTGCTCATGCCCCCCTTTTCTCCCCAATTGTACCCAGCCAATTACCCCCCTCTTCCGAGCCATCCCGGTCACTGTTCCACCCCTTCTGGTGATCCAGGGAGGGCTGCAGACTACCACATACCTCCTCCTCTCTCCTACTTTTACCCCGTTCCCCAGAGTCTCCCCCACTTTTGCTCCGTTTCCTCATTAGTGCTCACAGTAAAACAGTCCCATGACTGGGGATGGATCATAGAGGGAGGGAGAAAGAGAGCGAGAGAGGGACAGAGAGAGAGAGAGGGAGGGAGAGAGACAGGGGGAGAGAGAGGGGGAGGGAGAGAGAGAGAGGGAGAGGGAGGGAGAGAGAGACAGGGGGAGAGAGAGGGGGAGGTAGAGAGAGAGAGAGAGAGAGAGAGAGAGAGAGAGAGAGGGAGGGAGAGAGAGACAAGGGGAGAGAGAGGGGGAGGTAGAGAGAGAGAGAGAGAGAGAGAGAGAGAGAGAGGGAGGGAGAGAGAAACAAGGGGAGAGAGAGGGGGAGGTAGAGAGAGAGAGGGAGAGACACTGAAAGACAAATCACACAGGGCTTTTTATGCCATGAAACGACAGATTTACACTGAAATCCCAATTAGAATTTGGCTTAAACTATTTGAATCAGTAATTGAACCAGTTGCCCTCTATGGCAGTGAAGTGTGAGGTCCAGTTACAAATCAAAACTTTGCAAAATGGGACAAACCCCCAACTGAAACCCTGCATGCAGAGTTTTGCAAGAACGTCTTGCACGTACAAAGAAAAACAACAAACATGCAAGCAGGGCAGAATGAGGACAACATCCATTGTTAATCACAACTCAGAAGAGGCATCACATGTAAAAACAGTGACCCCCACTCATACCATTACAAAGCCCTGATAGGCCAAGAGTTGAGCAAAGAAAAGAGTCCCCTCTGCCAGCTGGTCCTCACGCTTAGTTCACTCTACAATACTGACAACCCACAGCCTCGAGATTTAGTTCACTCAACAATACTGACAACCCAAAGCCTCAAGATTTAGTTCACTCAACAATACTGACAACCCACAGCCTCAAGATTTAGTTCACTCAACAATACTGACAACCCACAGCCTCAAGACTTAGTTCACTCCACAATACTGACAACCCACAGCCTCAAGACTTAGTTCACTCAACAATACTGACAAGCCACAGACTCAAGATTTAGTTCACTCAACAATACTGACAACCCACAGACTCAAGATTTAGTTCACTCAACAATACTGACAACCCAAAGCCTCAAGATTTAGTTCACTCAACAATACTGACAACCCAAAGCCTCAAGACTTAGTTCACTCAACAATACTGACAAGCCACAGCCTCAAGACTTAGTTCACTCAACAATACTGACAACCCACAGCCTCAAGATTTAATTCACTCAACAATACTGACAACCCACAGCCTCAAGACTCAGTTCACTCAACAATACTGACAACCCACAGCCTCAAGATTTAGTTCACTCAACAATACTGACAACCCACAGACTCAAGATTTAGTTCACTCAACAATACTGACAAGCAACAGCCTCAAGACTTAGTTCACTAAACAATACTGACAAACCACAGCCTCAAGACTTAGTTGACTCAACAATACTAACAGCCCACATCCTCAAGACTCAGTTCACTCAACAAAACTGACAGCCCACAGGTTCAAGACTCAGTTCACTCAACAATATTGACAAACCACAGCCTCAAGACTTAGTTCACTCAACAATACTAACAGCCCACAGCCTCAAGACTTAGTTCACTCAACAATACTGAAAAACCACAGCCTCAAGATTTAGTTCACTCAACAATACTAACAGCCCACAGCCTCAAGACTCAGTTCACTCAACAATACTGACAACCCAAAGCCTCAAGATTTAGTTCACTCAACAATACTGACAACCCAAAGCCTCAAGACTTAGTTCATTCAACAACACTGACAACCCACAGCCTCAAGACTTAGTTCACTCAACAATACTGAAACCCACAGCCTCAAGACTTAGTTCACTCAACAATACTGACAACCCACAGCCTCAAGACTTAGTTGACACAACAATACTAACAGCCCACAGCCTCAAGACTCAGTTCACTCAACAATACTGACAGCCCACAGCCTCAAGACTTAGTTGACTCAACAAAACTGACAACCCACAGCCTCAAGACTCAGTTCACTCAACAATACTGACAAGCAACAGCCTCAAGACTTAGTTCACTCAACAATATTGACAAACCACAGCCTCAAGACTTAGTTCACTCAACAATACTGACAACCCACAGCCTCAAGACTTAGTTGACTCAACAATACTAACAGCCCACAGCCTCAAGACTCAGTTCACTCAACAATACTGACAGCCCACAGCCTCAAGACTTAGTTGACTCAACAAAACTGACAACCCACAGCCTCAAGACTCAGTTCACTCAACAATACTAACAGCCCAAAGCCTCAAGACTTAGTTCACTCAACAACACTGACAACCCACAGCCTCAAGACTTAGTTCACTCAACAATACTGACAACCCACAGCCTCAAGACTTAGTTCACTCAACAATACTGACAAGCCACAGCCTGAAGACTCAGTTCACTCAACAATACTGACAACCCAAAGCCTCAAGACTTAGTTCACTCAACAATACTGACAAGCCACAGCCTCAAGACTTAGTTCACTCAACAATACTGACAAACCACAGCCTCAAGACTTAGTTCACTCAACAATACTAACAGCCCACAGCCGCAAGACTTAGTTCACTCAACAATGCTGAAAAACCACAGTCTCAAGACTTAGTTCACTCAACAATACTGACAACCCACAGCCTCAAGACTTAGTTCACTCAACAATACTGACAACCCAAAGCCTGAAGACTTTGTTCACTCAACAATACTGACAAGCCACAGCCTCAAGACTTAGTTCACTCAACAATACTGACAACCCACAGCCTCAAGATTTAGTTCACTCAACAATACTGACAACCCACAGCCTCAAGACTCAGTTCACTCAACAATACTGACAACCCACAGCCTCAAGATTTAGTTCACTCAACAATACTGACAACCCACAGCCTCAAGATTTAGTTCACTCAACAATACTGACAACCCACAGCCTCAAGACTCAGTTCACGCAACAATACTGACAACCCACAGCCTCAAGATTTAGTTCACTCAACAATACTGACAACCCACAGACTCAAGATTTAGTTCACTCAACAATACTGACAAGCAACAGCCTCAAGACTTAGTTCACTAAACAATACTGACAAACCACAGCCTCAAGA
Source organism: Lampris incognitus (assembly GCF_029633865.1). NCBI lineage: Eukaryota > Metazoa > Chordata > Actinopteri > Lampriformes > Lampridae > Lampris > Lampris incognitus. The sequence continues at coordinate 154,084,875 of NC_079211.1, read as the reverse complement.
CTTAGTTGACTCAACAATACTAACAGCCCACATCCTCAAGACTCAGTTCACTCAACAAAACTGACAGCCCACAGCTTCAAGACTCAGTTCACTCAACAATACTGACAACCCACAGCCTCAAGACTCAGTTCACTCATCAATATTGACAAACAACAGCCTCAAGACTTAGTTCACTCAACAATACTAACAGCCCACAGCCTCAAGACTTAGTTCACTCAACAATACTGACAACCCACAGACTCAAGATTTAGTTCACTCAACAATACTGACAAGCAACAGCCTCAAGACTTAGTTCACTCAACAATACTGACAACCCACAGCCTCAAGATTTAGTTCACTCAACAATACTGACAACCCACAGCCTCAAGACTCAGTTCACTCAACAATACTGACAACCCACAGCCTCAAGATTTAGTTCACTCAACAATACTGACAACCCACAGCCTCAAGACTCAGTTCACGCAACAATACTGACAACCCACAACCTCAAGATTTAGTTCACTCAACAATACTGACAACCCACAGACTCAAGATTTAGTTCACTCAACAATACTGACAAGCAACAGCCTCAAGACTTAGTTCACTAAACAATACTGACAAACCACAGCCTCAAGACTTAGTTGACTCAACAATACTAACAGCCCACATCCTCAAGACTCAGTTCACTCAACAAAACTGACAGCCCACAGCTTCAAGACTCAGTTCACTCAACAATACTGACAACCCACAGCCTCAAGACTCAGTTCACTCAACAATATTGACAAACAACAGCCTCAAGACTTAGTTCACTCAACAATACTAACAGCCCACAGCCTCAAGACTTAGTTCACTCAACAATACTGACAACCCACAGACTCAAGATTTAGTTCACTCAACAATACTGACAAGCAACAGCCTCAAGACTTAGTTCACTAAACAATACTGACAAACCACAGCCTCAAGACTTAGTTGACTCAACAATACTGACAACCCACAGCCTCAAGACTCAGTTCACTCAACAATATTGACAAACCACAGCCTCAAGACTTAGTTCACTCAACAATACTAACAGCCCACAGCCTCAAGACTCACTTCACTCAACAATACTGACAACCCAAAGCCTCAAGATTTAGTTCACTCAACAATACTGACAACCCAAAGCCTCAGGACTTAGTTCATTCAACAACACTGACAACCCACAGCCTCAAGACTCAGTTCACTCAACAATACTGACAGCCCACAGCCTCAAGACTTAGTTCACTCAACAAAACTGACAACCCACAGCCTCAAGACTCAGTTCACTCAACAATACTAACAGCCCAAAGCCTCAAGACTTAGTTCACTCAACAACACTGACAACCCACAGCCTCAAGACTTAGTTCACTCAACAATACTGACAACCCACAGCCTCAAGACTTAGTTCACTCAACAATACTGACAAGCCACAGCCTCAAGAGTTAGTTCACTCAACAATACTGACAAACCACAGCCTCAAGACTTAGTTCACTCAACAATACTAACAGCCCACAGCCGCAAGACTTAGTTCACTCAACAATACTGACAACCCAAAGCCTGAAGACTTAGTTCATTCAACAATACTGACAAGCCCACAGCTTCAGGACTTAGTTCACTCAACAATACTGACAAGCCACAGTCTCAAGACTTAGTTCACTCAACAATACTGACAACCCACAGCCTCAAGACCTAGTTCACTCAACAATACTGACAACCCAAAGCCTGAAGACTTTGTTCACTCAACAATACTGACAAGCCACAGCCTCAAGACTTAGTTCACTCAACAATACTGACAACCCACAGCCTCAAGATTTAGTTCACTCAACAATACTGACAACCCACAGCCTCAAGACTCAGTTCACTCAACAATACTGACAACCCACAGCCTCAAGATTTAGTTCACTCAACAATACTGACAACCCACAGACTCAAGATTTAGTTCACTCAACAATACTGACAAGCAACAGCCTCAAGACTTAGTTCACTAAACAATACTGACAAACCACAGCCTCAAGACTTAGTTGACTCAACAATACTGACAACCCACAGCCTCAAGACTCAGTTCACTCAACAATATTGACAAACCACAGCCTCAAGACTTAGTTCACTCAACAATACTAACAGCCCACAGCCTCAAGACTTAGTTCACTCAACAATACTGAAAAACCACAGCCTCAAGATTTAGTTCACTCAACAATACTAACAGCCCACAGCCTCAAGACTCACTTAACTCAACAATACTGACAACCCAAAGCCTCAAGATTTAGTTCACTCAACAATACTGACAACCCAAAGCCTCAAGACTTAGTTCATTCAACAACACTGACAACCCACAGCCTCAAGACTTAGTTCACTCAACAATACTGAAACCCACAGCCTCAAGACTTAGTTCACTCAACAATACTGACAACCCACAGCCTCAAGACTCAGTTCACTCAACAATACTGACAAGCAACAGCCTCAAGACTTAGTTCACTCAACAATGCTGAAAAACCACAGCCTCAAGATTTAGTTCACTCAACAATACTAACAGCCCACAGCCTTAAGACTCAGCTCACTCAACAATACTAACAGCCCACAGCCTCAAGACTCAGTTCACTCAACAATACTGACAACCCAAAGCCTCAAGATTTAGTTCACTCAACAATACTAACAGCCCACAGCCGCAAGACTTAGTTCACTCAACAATACTGACAACCCAAAGCCTGAAGACTTAGTTCATTCAACAATACTGACAAGCCCACAGCTTCAGGACTTAGTTCACTCAACAACACTGACAAGCCACAGTCTCAACACTTAGTTCACTCAACAATACTGACAACCCACAGCCTCAAGACTTAGTTCACTCAACAATAGTGACAAACCAAAGCCTGAAGACTTTGTTCACTCAACAATACTGACAGCCCACAGCCTCAAGACTCAGTTCACTCAACAATACTGACAAGCAACAGCCTCAAGACTTAGTTCACTCAACAATATTGACAAACCACAGCCTCAAGACTTAGTTCACTCAACAATACTAACAGCCCACAGCCTCAAGACTTAGTTCACTCAACAATACTGAAAAACCACAGCCTCAAGATTTAGTTCACTCAACAATACTAACAGCCCAAAGCCTCAAGACTCAGTTCACTCAACAATACTGACAACCCAAAGCCTCAAGATTTAGTTCTCTCAACAATACTGACAACCCACAGCCTCAAGACTTAGTTCACTCAACAACACTGACAACCCTGAGCCTCAAGACTTAGTTCACTCAACAATACTAACAGCCCACAGCCGCAAGACTTAGTTCACTCAACAATACTGACAACCCAAAGCCTGAAGACTTAGTTCATTCAACAATACTGACAAGCCCACAGCCTCAAGACTTAGTTCACTCAACAATACTGACAACCCACAGCCTCAAGACTTAGTTCACTCAACAATACTGACAACCCAAAGCCTCAATATTTAGTTCACTCAACAATACTGACAACCCAAAGCCTCAAGACTTAGTTCACTCAACAATACTGACAACCCACAGCCTCAAGACTTAGTTGACTCAACAATACTAACAGCCCACAGCCTCAAGACTCAGTTCACTCAAAAGTACTGACAACCCACAGCCTCAAGACTCAGTTCACTCAACAATACTGACAACCCACAGCCTCAAGACTTAGTTCACTCAACAATATTGACAAACCACAGCCTCAAGACTTAGTTAACTCAACAACACTAACAGTCCACAGCCTCAAGACTTAGTTCACTCAACAATACTGACAAGCCACAGCTCAAAACGTAGTTCACTCAACAATACTGACAAGCCACAGCCTGAAGACTCAGTTCACTCAACAATACTGACAACCCACAGCCTCAAGACTTAATTCACTCAACAATACTGACAAGCCACAGCTCAAAACGTAGTTCACTCAACAATGCTGACAACCCACAGCATCAAGACTCAGTTCACTCAACAATAGTGACAAGCCCACAGCCTCAAGACTCAGTTCACTCAACAATACCGACAGCCCACAGCCTCAAGACTCAGTTCACTCAACAATACTGACAAGCAACAGCCTCAAGACTTAGTTCAATCAACAATACTGACAACCCACAGCCTCAAGACTCAGTTCACTCAACAATACTGACAAGCCACAGCCTCAAGACTCAGTTCACTCAACAATACTGACAAGCAACAGCCTCAAGACTTAGTTCAATCAACAATACTGACAACCCACAGCTCAAGACTTAATTCACTCAACAATACTGACAAGCCACAGCTCAAAACGTAGTTCACTCAACAATACTGACAAGCCACAGCCTCAAGACTCAGTTCACTCAACAATACTGACAAGCCACAGCTCAAAACGTAGTTCACTCAAGAATACTGACAACCCACAGCCTCAAGACTCAGTTCACTCAACAATACTGACAACCCACAGCATCAAGACTCAGTTCACTCAACAATACTGACAACCCACAGCCTCAAGACTCAATTCACTCAACAATACTGACAGCCCACAGCCTCAAGACTCAGTTCACTCAACAATACTGACAAGCAACAGCCTCAAGACTTAGTTCTCTCAACAATACTGACAAGCCACAGCCTCAAGACCAGCACATTGATACAAAATCACCTAGAGTCAACCAAATGATAACACATAAAAAACATTACATCACCTATTGGAACACTCAAACACAAACACAAAGCAACATGCAGTGCTCTCCGGCCCTAAACAGACAGTAAACACTGGCAAATTATCTGACCAGGCGTAACTGACACAACATTGAGAACCACCTGGACAAAGTACAGACTCAGTGAGCACAGCCTGGCCATTGAAAATGGTGGCTACCTGTTGATGAACGGTTCTGTCAGCAGTGCTCTCTGAGGGAGCTGGAGACAAAGCTACACTTCAAAACCACATGTGAACAATAGAAACACATCAGAAAAATCTACTTCATTAAATTCAACCACTTCTGCCCAATTTTACACCTTCCTGATGCAGAAACACTCAAAGTACTCTTGGGGGAAAGAGTAGAGAGTAGAGTGCACTACACTTGTGGCACAGTTCCTATCTGCCTGCCACAACCGGAGAGACAGCAAGTGATGGAACACAACCACAACACACCTATTTACTTACATACACACACACAAACACACACATACACACACACACACACAGACAGACACGTATACATCTATTTATCTGTACTGATGTTATACTATATATATATATTTATAAACGACCCTCCTTGCTGTAGCTGAAACTGAAATTGGTATTCTGAAAAGACGTCACCAAGGTTGGTTTGATAAGAACAACCAGGAAATTTTCAACGTAATCAGCACAAAGAATCAAGCTCATCTCTCCTGGGAGAAAGATAGAACCTCCAAGATCAAAGAAGAGCAGTACAAGAAACTGAAATCAAACACCCAAGCTCAACTCCGCTCCATGAAGGATGCTTGGTGGCAAAATAAATCCCTTGAGATCCAGGGCTACACAGACCAGAACCACCTCCATAACTTCTTCTCTGCTACCTGTGCCATCTACGGGCCTATCAAGACCACACCAACACCAATGAAAGCAGAGGACAACGTAACAATTCTGAGGGACGACATAGCCATCAGTCAACAATGGAAACAGCACTTCCACAAGCTCCTCTGCAAACCATCACGAGCGTCTCTGGACTGCCTTGATGGCTTACCTACTCTGCCGCAAAAACCATGGATGTCTGCACCTCCTTCCACCAAGGAGCTTCAAACAGCAATCGCTCAGATGCGCAACAACAAAGTGGCTGGCCCCGACGGAGTCCTTGCAGTACTGTACAAGCATGGAGAACTACCTCTTCAGAAGCGACTATACAAAAATCATCCTGCAGATCTGGGAAACCCGAACAGCCCCAGCTGATTTCAGAGACGCAAACATCATTACCATTTTCAAAAAAGGGTAGAGAGGAGTGTGCAGCAATTACAGAGGAATTTCCTCTCAACAGCTGGGAAAATTCCGTCACGGATCCTTCTGAATCATCTCATCACTCTGGCCAAAGAAGTTCTCCCCGAATCCCAAAGCGGTTTTCGATCCGACACAGGGACCACAGATATGATCTTTGTGGCATGACAGCTCATGGAGAAAGCAAGAGAACAACAGAAGACAATGTTTTTCATCTTTTTCGACCTTGAGAAAGCATTTGATTCTCTTCCAACAGCCATTTTGTGGGACGTGCTGTCCAAATCTGGGTGCTCTGACCACTTCATCCAGATGATTCGCGCCCTCCATGATGACATGAAAGGTTGTGTCTGTTTCCGCGGAACCCTTTCTGAGCCTTTCCTCATGGATTGTGGAGTAAAGCAAGACTGTGTTCTAGCGCCTATTTTATTTTCCTTATACCTGGCTGCTCTCTTGCTGAAGAAAGACCGGTCACGCGTCAGTAAAGCCAACATCCGTTACTGCTTCAATGGCAGCCTGTTCAATCTCCAGCGCTTGAAGTCTAAGAACAAGACATCCACCAATATCATCATTGAGCTTCAATATGCCGATGATAATGCTGCTCCTGCCATGACTCCAGAAGGTCTTCAGTCGATCACCAACTCTTTTGTTCAGGCTTATGAAACTTTTGGCTTTTCTGTGAACATCAAGAAAACCAAAACGCTTGCTGCTGTGCCTCAGGATACCCCAGGAGTTTTGCTTCAAATCACCATCCATGGCCAACCTATAGAACAAGTTCAATCCTTTCAGTACATTGGAAGTATCCTCGAAGAAACATGCAGTCTAGAACCGGATATCACCAACAGACTGAAAGCTGCCTACACTGCCTTTGGCCGACTTTCTCACCGTGTTTTCAATGATTGTGATCTCAAGACATCAACCAAAATCATAGTTTACCGTGCAGTGGTTCTTTCAACCCTCCTGTACGGCTGTGAAGCCTGGACCCTCTACAAATACCAAATCTGTAAACTAGAACGTTTCCACCTGCAAAAACTGAGAAGTATTCTGGGAATTTCCTGGCAAGAACGGGTCACCAACGATCAAGTTCTCGAAAGGGCCGATCTCCTTTCCATCCAAACGACAATTGAACATCACCAGCTGTGGTGGTTTGGCCATCCAGAGGATGCCAAACGACAGACTCCCGAAACAAATTGTATACTTTGAACTGACTGAAGGTCAAAGAAAAAGAGGAGCTCCCAAAAAACGCTTCAAGGGCTGTATCAAGGGAATGCTGATCACCTTCAACTTCGACCCTAAGAACTGGGAAAGAGTAGCAGAAAATCGAAAGCACCGGAGAGCTGCCTGCCCGGCTGGTTCTGTAACAATATATGTTATTTCTCAGTGGAACTTTTGAGGTTAATGTTTGTTCCTAGTAGAAAGCTTGAGTGTGGGACACCGTTCGTTGTTGTTATGTGCATGGTGCAAGCCGCGTTGTATTCTTGATGCTTGCAGTAAAGAAGTTAACTTTACATTCGGTCTCTGTCATATTTATAGAAACAAACATTGAAACATGGTGGCAGTGGTATGAACCTGGAAGCCATGGTTGGAAGATGTTTGGAAGTGCAAAGATCGCCTTTGAGAAAACAAAGTTAGCAAGTGCAACCACATGCTAGCTAAGACAAGCTAATTACTCCCCGCCAGTCGGAGAAGTTACAGAGTCAGAGCGCGTGAGTAGCTAACGTCACCATAGCAACCATGGAGAGCGCATTGAAACCTCCGGGAAAGATTGACTTTGAGGAAGGTAATCTAGCCCTTACATGGAAAAGATGGAGGGAGGAATTCACGTTATATATGGATCTTACAATGGAGGAAAAGGAAGAGACTGTTAAAGTGAAATTGCTGTACTATTTGATCGGGGGGAAAGGGAGGGAGATATGTGAAACACTTGGGGTTGGTAGTACAAGAGACAACCTTTTTGTGGAAGAAGTACTCTCGGCATTAACTGCATTTTGTGACCCTAAGAAAAATAAAACAATGAAGAGATATAACTTTTTCACACGTATAGTCAGGGGCAGGATGAGAGTTGTGACAAATATCTCACTGAGTTAAGATCCCTGGCTGTTACATGCAATTTTGGAAATGTCACAGACTCTCTTGTCAGGGATAGGATAGTGTGTGGGACATGGGGCTCTCGTCTGAGTGAACATTTACTCAGAGAGACAGATCTGACTTTGGACAAATGTATGCAGATTGGAAGAACAGCAGAGTTCTCCAGACAAAGAGCCAAGGCCATAGAGGCTCAGAATGCACAAGCCATCCACACAGTGTCACAAAAAGACAGACCAAGAGGGACAGACTCCAGTGAGGAGGTGAACACTATCCAATGCAGATACTGCGGGCGGAGACATGAGAGGAAAAAAGAGAAATTCCCTGCATATGGGAAAACGTGCAAGGGCTGTGGGAAAAGTGATCTCTTTGCCAGTCTGCAAAAGCATGGGGTCAGCTAAGAAAAACAGGGTCCTGTCAATGGAACATGCTGCAGAAGAGTCAGAAAGTGAGAGAGATGTGCTGTGCATAACGCTAAACCCAGGGTCAGAGACGGTCAATATGGTTCAGAAGACAACCACAGAACCTGGTACTGTGCTGTATGCAACCATGCTGGTGAACAGAAAATCAATAAAATTTCAGCTGGACTGTGGTGCGAGTTGCAACTTCATCCCTGTAAGCCTCACACAGGGCAGGCACCTAGAGACATGCAGTCGGGTATTGGTGATGTACAATAAGAGCACCCTCACACCATGCGGGAAGTGCACACTGACAGTGACTAATCCATGCAACAAGGAGTCATACAGGGTGGAGTTCATTGTGGTTGACAAAGACATACACAGACCCATCCTAGGCAATAGAGCTATCCAAGCAATTGAGTTGATCACAGTACAACACCATAACATACTGGCAGTGGAGACATCAGGGGTTTGGTCAGAGGAGCAGATAAAAAAGAAATACGCCAATGTTTTCTATGGAGGTGGGGTCCTGCCAGGCAAGCTGAAGCTGGAGGTGGACGAGCGTGTAGAGCCGGTACAGCTACCGAAGAGAAGGGTTCCAGTGGCACTATATAACCCACTAGAAGAGGAGCTCGCAAGTCTACAGCAGAGAGGGGTCATATGTCCAGTTGAAAGAAGCACGAATTGGATCAGTAGCCTACTGGTGGTGCGCAAACCATCTGGGAAATTGAGAGTATGCATAGACCCAAAGCCACTAAACAAAGCACTCGAAGAGGAGCCACTACCTGCTGCCCACAATGGATGACGTCCTGCCAGACTTGAACAGGGCATGTGTTCTCTGTGGTTGATGTCAAGAATGGGTTTTGGCATGTTGAACTGGATGAGGAATCCAGCTACCTTACAACCTTCTCCACGCCTATGGGGTGCTACAGGTGGCTAATGGGGATCAGCCCAGCACCAGAGATCTTCCAGAGGAAACTGAGCCAAGCGATGGACGGTCTCCCTGCGGTCAAGATCATTGCAGATGATATCCTGATTGTGGGAGAGGGAGCGAACGACATGAAACTGAGGAGGCTACTGGAAAGATGCAGAGACCTCAATGTGAAGCTGAACCCAGATAAACTGCAGCTCAGACTTAAAGAGGTGACTTACATAGGCCACATACTGTCGTCAGATGGGTTGAAGGTGGACCCAGGGAAGGTAGCGATCAAAGAGATGCCTCGCCCTACAGATGTGAAAGGGGTACAGCGTTTTCTCGGCATGGTAAACTACCTAGCAAAGTTTTGTGACCATGCATCCAACCTCTGTGAACCACTGCGAGAGCTGACACACAAAAATGTGTAATGGGTATGGACAGACAGACAGACACACAAAGGCATTCTAAAAAATCAAGGAGACGATCTCACAGACTGCAGTACTGAAATACTACAACCCAGCAGAGCAGCTTGTGTTGCAGTGTGATGCCTCAGAGAGTGGGCTAGGAGCCGCCTTAAGGCAGCTGGGACAACCGATCGCATATGCCAGCAGGGCCCTTACCGAGACAGAAAAAGGCTATGCTCAGATCGAAAAGGAGCTACTGGAGGTGCTTTTTGGGATGGAGAGATTTCATCAGTTCACCTATGGGAGGCCTGTAGAGGTGCAGTCCGACCATAAGCCACTTGAGAGCTGCTACTAATACTACTTTCAGCTGCTCCCGTTAGGGGTCGCCACAGCCGCTGTGGCTCATTTCTCCCTGTCTTCTGTATCTTCCTCTGTCACACCAGCCACCTGCATATCTTCCCTCACCACATCCATAAACCTCCTTTTTGGCCTTCCTCTTCTCCTCTTCCTTGGCAGCTCCATATTCAGCATCCTTCTCCCAATACACCCAGCATCTCTCCTCCACACATGTCCAAACCATCTCAATCTTGCCTCTCTTGCTTTGTCTCCAAATTGTCCAACTTGAGCTGTCCCTCTAATATACTCGTTCCTAATCCTGTCCTTCTTCATCACTCCCAGTGAAAATCTTATCATCTTCATCTCTGCCACCTCCAGCTCCACCTCCTGTCTTTTCATCAGTGCCACTGTCTCCAAACTATACAACATAGCTGGTCTCACTACCAACTTGTAAACCTTCCCTTTAACTCTTGCTGCTACCCTTCTGTCACAAATCACTCCTGACACTCTTCTCCACCCACTCCACCCTGCCTGCACTCTCTTCTTCACCTCTCTTCTGCACTCCTCGTTACTTTGGACAGTTGACCCCAAGTATTTAAACTCATATGCCTTCATCACCTCCACTCTTTGCATCCTGACCATTCCACTGTCCTCCCTCTTATTCATGCATAGGTATTCCGTCTTGCTCCTACTGACTTTCATTCCTCTTCTCTCCAGTGCATACCTCCACCTCTCCAGGCTCTTCTCAACCTGCACCCTACTCTCACTACAGATCACAATGTCATCCACAAACATCATCGTCCGCGGAGACTCCTGCCACTTGAGAGCATAATGACCAAACCACTGCTCAGTGCACCTAAAAGACTGCAGCGCATGCTGATGGGCCTGCAGGGATATGAAGTCAGACTCTGATACTGCCCAGGGAAACATTTAGTGCTGGCTGACACCCTGAGTAGGGCATATCTCACAGGGAAGGAGACCAGAAGCTCTGCGGAGGTGGAAGTAGAGTCAATCAACATGATGCACTATCTGCCAGTGTCAAGCGAGAGGCTCCAGTCCCTACAGCGCGCTACAGAGTTGGACACAGACCTGCAGATGCTGATGATGGTGATTCAGCAGGGGTTGCTGGCAGTGAAAGAAGAGGTGCCCTTGGCCAGTGGCCACGTATTTCCACCACAGAGACAAACTTAGTGTGCACAATGGGGTTATCTTCAGGGGAGACCAAGTTGTTGTGCCTGCGGCCCTTCTTTCTGAGATAATGTAGAGAATACACTCTTCCCACATAGGAGCTGAGGGATGTCTGAGACGGGCCCGGGAGTGTGTCTACTGGCCTGGCATGAATGCACAGCTGAAAACCTACATGGAACAGTGCAGCACATGCAGTGCTTGGGGTGTAAAGCAGCAAAAGGAGATGTTGAGCACTTCTTCCTCCACTGTGAGAAGTTCTCTTCAGTAAGACACTTCCACTTCGGGGAAATAGCCAAGAAAGTACCAAAATCCTACTCGTACTGGTCTCTGAGGATCTGAGCAATAACTCAACTATCCAGTCAGCTAAACTCTTCGGCAGTCAGTCATTTCAGGAGGCAGAGTGAAGTTTATGATATTCACTTGCCAAAAGGTGAAACTGAAATATACAAACACAATATAACACTGCAGTTATAAAATTGAAGGTACTACAAAGTAAGTACACAATATGAACACATAAGACATATCAAAAGTACAAATAAGAGTGTCTCAGTGTGCAAAATAAGTGCTGTAGACTAGCCAATATACAGATAGGTATAATGTAGCATACGACTAGCAAAAGGGAACATGCTAACACTTAGCAAGCTAGCACAAACCAACACGGCATAACATACTACAGATAAAACGAAAAATGAATGGGATAGTGTTAAGTGTTGTTATTTGATTGCGCCCTTACTCATTGTATTACCGTACATTCGGATGTGACGTCGCCACGTTCTCATTGTGCGAAAGTGTGTGTTGTAAGAGCCGGTAGTAGAGAGCTAAGACCTGCTGTATTTGCCTGAATAAATATGCCTAACGTTAAAGGCTAAAGAGAAAACAAGAGTCAAGCTTTGCTTATCCTCTATAGCAAGAAGAAGATTGCGCACCCCAGCTCAACAGGTTATGGGTCCAGGCAGAGTTGGACACAAGCTAGCATTCCGGAAGAAGTTTAACGCGAAGTATTACACGGAACCTCTCCAGGCTATGTGGACCAGCTTGGAGATAAGTGAGAGTTTATATCACAGAGCTTCTTAATCTGTGTTTATATTCTCGGAAGAAGTTTTACGCGACGTATTATGTGTTAGCCAATGAAGCTAACAAGCTAGCTTAGCAAAGAAAAAGTATAGCAAGCTAGTAGGCCACGGTAAAATTAGCGCATTAGCAAAATGGCAAGCAGAGCAACGGGAGTCTTGGCACCACAGCTTTTGTTCGACGGATCCAAAGATAAGTATGACCTTTGGGAAACAAGATTCCTAGGCTGCTTACATACTCGGAAGCTAAAAGAGACTATTCTACCCGAGCCCACCGGCACTAGCGAAGAACAGTTAGCTGAAGATAGGAGGAAGAATGCTGACTGCTACGCTGAGCTAATCAGACTGATAGATGATAAAAGCCTATCGCTGATAAGATGAAGCCGCTGATGATGGCAGGAAGGCTCTGAGAATACTGGAAGAACATTATTGCGGGAAAAGCAAGCCGCCGATCACACATTTATACACGTCGTTGACCAAGCTACGCATGGTGGACAACGAGAGTGTTACCGACTACATAATAAGGGCGGAGAACCTCATTACGGCCCTGAGAGATGCAGGCGAGACCATGAGTGATGGACTGATCGTAGCCATGATCCTAGGTGGGCTACCAGACTCTTTTAAGCCGCTAGCCATCCACATAACACAAACGAAGATAACGTTACGCTCGCAGACTTTAAAAGAAGACTACGGGTCTATGAAGAGGCAGAGAAAATTAACACGGCAAGATCTACGGATAATGTGATGAAGACATGTGCAAGGCAAGGCCGAGGCCCCACCAGGACACACGCTAGCAACAGAAACGATGAAGATGCCATCGTGATGTGTTACAAGTGTGGAATAAAAGGCCACAAGGCAAGAAAATGGTTTCGAAAAGTGTGGTGCAGTTACTGCAAAAATAATACACACCAAGAGGCCCTGTGCAAGAAAAAGGGGGAACAAGTTGGTGTCAGAAAAATCGCAGAAGAACAAAATAGCGACCAAGACCATCTCTTCAAGGCCAAGCACACAAAGAACGAGAGACCACCAGACAACGTGAAGATGAAAGGCATCACGGTGGATGCAGGAGCAATGTCCCACATCGTGAACGACATCAGAAAGTTTAAAAGCTTCGACAACTCATTCCAGCCTGACACCCATTCAGTGGGGTTAGCCGATGGGACCAAGTGCAGTGGAATAGCACAACGAAGAGGAACGGTGATGATATGTCTACTAGACAGCGCCGGACGACAGCACAGAGCACAGCTACAGGATACACTGTATATGCCTTCATACCCACATGACATCTTTTCAGTGGCAAGAGCAACAAACGGAGGGGCAACAATCACTTTCAAGAAAGGGGACAGTCGCATGGTTACCAAGGACGGTAGCAGGTTTGACATCCATGAGAGTGGGAATTTGCATTACTTGCCAACTGTTGAGGAGAGTGTTGACCAATGGAAAGGGCGTCACGACATGCAAACTTGGCATGAAATTTTTGGTCATTGTAACTATGAAGATGTACAAAAGTTACAAGGTGTAGTGAAAGGCATGGAGATAAAAGGAAGTGCAATCAGACCATATCAGTTATGTGAAGTGTGTACACAGGGCAGATTCACCCAGACGAGAAATAGGGAGCCAGACAGAAAGGCTAAGAAACCCTTAGAACTAGTCCACACTGACTAAACCGGTCCCATGCCAACACTGAGCATAGAAGGGCACAGATATGCACAGTCTTTTACAGGCGACCACTCAGGTACCGTGCTGCTGTATTTCCTAAGGTCCAAGAATGATCCAGTGCAAGCCACAGAAAGGTTCTTAGCAGACATAGCACCTTACGGAGGAGTCAAGTGTATCCGTTCAGATAACGGCACTGAGATTACAAGCCGAGACTTCCAGGCACTGTTCACCAAGAATAGGATTAGACACGAGACGTCTGCACCCTATTCACCCCACCAAAGTGGCACAGCAGAGAGAGGTCGGCGAACTCTATGATATGAGCAGATGCTTACTGATAGAAAGCGAGTTACCAGATAAGCTATGTTATGCTACACTATGCAGACAGCAGCTTATGGGAGGAACAGGTGCTACAGCAGGCGCACAAAGAAAACGCCATACGAGCTGTTCACAGGTAAGAAACCAAACACATCCAAACTGCAGACATTTGGATCAATCTGTTTTGCTTACAGGTAAGAGAAAGGGAAGCTAGACTCTAGGGGCGAGAAAGGTGTTTTCATTGGCTACGATAAAAACAGCCCAGCTTATCTAGTGTACTATCCAGACACAGAGAGGGCCCAAAAGCACAGGTTGGTGAAGTTCACAACCAAGACAGCCGAAGAAAAGGAAACACAAAACACCTGAGTCATACATAGAATATGGCTATAGGAATGTGCATCCCAGGGTCAATGACAGTGAAGAAAATGTTGTTGAGGAAAATGTGGAAAATGTACCGGGTCAGGGTGTGCAGAGTGGAGTTTCTGGGACTTTACCTGAACAGACTGAACGCACACAGCCGCGCAAAGTCACTGAGACTGTAATCAGAAGGAACCCACTGCGAACCAAGAGGAGACCAGCTTACCTACAGGAATTCGAGACTGAGGATACAGAGGACAAACTGCAAACATGTGTGGACTCTTTGTTATAGAGCAGTATGCGACATTCTTCAAACCTACCAGGACGCCATGGCATCAACCAAATCAAGGCAGTGGAAAAATGGAATGAATGAGGAGATGCGATCACTGGAGGAGAACAAGACCTTCAGCCTCAGTTGCCACCAGGTAAACAGGCAGTGGGGGGTAGATGGGTCTACACACTCAAGTGTGACATTGATGGATCTGATAAGTACAAGGCAAGATTCGTAGCAAAAGGCTACAGTCAGAATCCAGAAAGTGACTACGAGGAGACATTCTCACCCACAGCTGATATGACAAGTGTAAGAGTGGTCATGCAGAAGGCAGCACAGGAGAACCTAGTCTTACACCAGATGGACGCTAAGACAGCCTATTTGCATGCACCAATTGACTGTGAAATCTATATAGAGCAACCAGAAGGTTATGAGAAAAACTCAGAAACGTCTGAAAAGCTAGTATGCAAGTTGCACAAGTCTCTCTATGGTCTAAAGCAGTCAGGCAGAAACTAGAATGCTATGTCACACATGTTTGAGTGAAAATGGTTTTGTACAGAATCCCGCTGATCACTGTGTGTATACAAGAGGAAAACATAATGGAAAGGTAATCTTGGAATACTGTCCTACTGAGCAAATGATTGCTGATGTAATGACAAAGCCAGCCACCAAGCTAAAGAGGTTTGCTCAAGACATGTTTGGCACTTAGAGGTGCAAAGAGTGTGTTTTCATTGTCAAGGTAAAGAAGAAGCCTTATTTTGTTGTTGTCCAAAGGAGTTGAATCAAGTGCAACTGGACTTGGTATATATCCGTGAAGACATTTCACCTCTCATCCAAGAGGCTTCCTCAGTTCGTGCCTTTCTGACTGAGAACGTGGCGATGTCCCATCCGAATGTACAGTAATACAATGAGTAAGGGCGCCATCAAATAATACACTTAACACCCCCACCCGTTCTTAGCTCATTGGATTACCTGGAAAACAAAACAACAACAAAATAAGTCTGTGAATGTTCTCATTCATCCAGGTCATGGTTATCCAAAGGAATTGAATCAAGTGCAACTGGACTTGGTATATATCCATGAAGACGTTTCGCCTCTCATCCAAGAGGCTTCCTCAGTTCGTGCCTTTCTGACTGAGAACGTGGCGATGTCCCATCCGAATGTACAGTAATACAATGAGTAAGGGCGCCATCAAATAATAACACTTAACACCCCCACTCGTTCTTAGCTCATTGGATTACCTGGAAAACAAAACAACAACAAAATAAGTCTGTGAATGTTCTCATTCATCCAGGTCATGGTTATCCAAAGGAATTGAATCAAGTGCAACTGGACTTGGTATATATCCGTGAAGACGTTTCGCCTCTCATCCAAGAGGCTTCATCAGTTCGTGCCTTTCTGACTAGACCAAGCTAGTCTGACTGGCTGCTGATGAAACTCGGATATTTGTCCTCTTTGGAGTCGTTGTCAGAGCTATAGATGTCCATGGCTCTTTTGTGTTCCGATGTTTAGCCACGCCCAGCGTTATCATAGGTATTGATATGCATGGCTCTTTGTGTTCCGATGTTTAGCAACGTCCGTCGATATCAGAGGTATTGATATGCATGGCTCTTTGTGATCCGATGTTAAGCAGCGACGGTCGTTGGGGGTGTTAGTTTCGACTTCGTCAGTGCTCCATTCAGTGGTCATGAGAGTGGTTGGAGCCGTTAGTGAGCGACTGTTGTTCTTGGAGGCTAGGCTTCTTGAGTCTCCTGGGTAGAGATGAAAGGACGGCATTGTAAGTGGGAGATAGGTGGTGTCGCAGACCTCCTCCTCTGTTGAGGGATGGTTTTTCCAGTTTCGCATAGATGGCTTCCTTCACCCCTCTTTCAAACCATCTATCTTCTCTGTCCAAAATGTGCACGTTGCTGTCCTGGAAGGAGTGTGTCTTCTCCTTTAGGTGTAGATAGACTGCTGAGTCTTGTCCTGAGGAGTTTGGCCTTCTGTGTTGGGCCATCCATTTGTGTAGTGGTTGTTTGGTTTCTCCTATGTATAGGAGAGAGAGGGAGAGGGCTAACTATACAACAGAGGTGCATATGGTGTGGTGGAAAACAGAGTCAGTGAGGAGGAAGAAATGTGATGTATAGCTTGGCTAATAACGTGAAACATCAATATTCACTATCAACAAAAGAAGTAAACACTGAAATTGATGTTGTCTGGGAGGAAGCACTAAAAAGAATCAAATCCTGCTGTTACCTCCATGCTCCAACTAATCCCAGTTAAAGTAATACAGACTACATTACTGTAAGGCTAAACTGCACAGATTTCTTCCCGATCTTTTGCCTTCATGCAATAGACACACAGTTGCCGAGGGTACTCTTGCCCATCAATTCTGTCTGGTCTGGTCCAAAACTCCATAACTTTTGGTGTCTTCTATTTCAGTGGTACTCCACTGTTTTTGATTTCTCTTTAACTCCTAACCCTGAAACTACTCTACTCAGGCACACTACACCAGTGGAACATCTGGACCACTGGGCCCACAGTCTTGGTGAACATCTGGACCACAGGGCCTGCACAGTTTTGGTGAACAGCACGGTCACTGCCAAGAGATGCATTATGAAACTGTGATCTGACTCAGCACCCAGTCCGAGACCTGGTTAAGGGAACTGATGGACATTTTACATATGGAGAGACTGACATACCAACTGTCTGGCAGTCTTCAACAGTTCTTGAGTAGATGGAAGCCAGTCTTACAGCACATGAAGGACCAATACAAAAACTTTTCTGCATTGCACACCCTTGTGCCTTGCTCTAAAGGAGTGGTGAAAATAATACTGAGTGTTGCCAACTTGTGTTTTCTTTGTTTATTTATTTTTTAGGGGCGAGGGATTGGTTGTGTAGTTTTGTGTTTTTTTAGTATTGTATATGTCTACCTGGTTTAAGTCTATTTTGTCTGTCTGGTTTAACTATGTATACAAAACCGCCCTAATTAGTGTTAAAAACTCCATGTGTGTGTGTGTTTATCTAAATGTGTGTCACAGTGTCCAAGTCCAACAAAATGTGACATATAAACGCTGGTGGAGAATAATGGAGGAGGAAGTAATGGGTCAAAGGTAAAGGATAAACGGTTGTAGAAGGAACGCCAAAACAGACGGTGACTGAAATCACAAAATGCTCATCTGTATACTCATGAACCCACTACGGCTGTTCACGGTTACATTACATAAGTAACGTGCTTCTGTGCCTCATAGGCTTATACAGGATTAAAGGTCAAATAAGAACTCCAGCACACTCATACATCTCAGACCTAAGCAAGGACCGAGAGCTGAGATTAAGAAACCAGACAGACCCGGCTTTGTTGTGTGGAACCAGTGTGACGAACAGTGTTATGAAGTGAGAACTGCTGCAACTGAAGGTCAGATGAGATAACCCACAGATTTATCTTATCCCCCTGCAGAATTTCATTTGTACGTCGCATTCCCATACACCACGGTACGAGTTGTACGTCTATTGTGCGTCTGCAAGAGAACTACTACCGGCTGCTCCCGTCAGGGGGCGCCACAGCGGATCATCAGCTTCCATTTCTTCCAGCCACCTGCATGTCCTCCCTCACCACATCCATAAACCTCCTCTTTGGCCTTCCTCTTCTCCTCTTCCCTGACAGCTCCATATTCAGCATCCTTCTCCCAGTATACCCAGCATCTCTCCTCCACACATGTCCAAACCATCTCCATCTTGTCTCTCTTGCTTTGTCTCCAAACCGTCCAACCTGAGCTGTCCCTCTAATATACTCGTTCCTAATCCTGTCCTTCCTCACTCCCAGTGAAAATCTTAGCATCTTCAACTCTGCCACCTCCAGCTCCTGTCTTTTCGTCAGTGCCCCTGTCTCCAGACCATATAACATAGCTGGTCTCACAACTGCAAGAGAACCTTCTCGTGTATTCCTTGTCCAACAAAGTTGACCTCATTTTGTGCTTTCACATGAATCTGTCATACAGAGCATCACATCCAAACAAACACTTGGGCTTTTGTTAGAGCTTTGCTTTTTCCACTTCAATAATTTGCATCCCACCCCCCCCCCCCCCCAACTCCCCCAGCATTTTCAAACAGCAGCCATCTTGAACAGAGCCACACACAGCAGACTGCCTGCCGAGGGACACTACTGGATGTCCTGCACACAGCTTCCACAGGCAAGCAATCACTCCTTCATGGCATGCAGAAAACAGTAGCATTTATCTGATATGCATGATATCCACTATTTAGATCCATGCAAGTCAATCAATATCCTGTGGAGGATGAAAGAAAGGAGATGAGACCGCTTCTCCTCTTGAACACACAGCCGTGGGGTCGTTCATGTCCTCCAACTCAAACTAAGTCAGCAGTTCATTCTGCTAAACCTCAACCTTGTGTCTACCCACAATACCCTTTGCTAAGCCCCGCCCATTGTCTTAAAAGGGACCGTCTCTGGCCCGCATGGTGAATATGTAACCTGCAAGTAGGTCACTACACACACACACACACTTCACCATGACAAGAAAAAAAATAAACGTGGCGGGGGACGAATAATGCGGTCAAAACAGCTCCTCTTGACGGGTGTAGGGGGGCATCCACAATGAAGGGGCTGGGCCAGTTGAACCGGCCTGTCCAAGTCCAGTTGAGCTGGCCCGCTGAAACCCACTCCTGCTTACCACCGACATCCACAACAAAGTTCTTAGCCCCCGCTGCCAGGACACGGAAGGGGCTATCGTAGGGGGGCGGCGGGGGGGGGGGTACGGTGGGCGTCATGCTGGATGAAGACGTACCCAGCTGACTGCAGGTCCTTGGGGATGTAAGACTGAGGGAGGCCGTGCCGCTTAGTTGGGACTGGAGAGAAAACGCCGGCAACGTCCTGGAACACAGCCCGTTGGCGGGCAGTAGACCAGGGTGCTGCGCCGTCTGGGAGAAATTCCCCCTGGACCCACAGTGGCTGGCCGTAAACCAGCTCGGCCAACGAGGACTGGAGGTCTTCCTTAGGGGTGGTCCGCAGGCCAAGCATGACCCATGGGAGCCGGTCGATCCAGTTACTGTCTGAGGCTGGCCCGAAGAACGATGAAACCGCTCACATAAACCGGTGCCCTGCGGGTTGTACGCGGTGGTGCAGGTCAGCTTCACCCCTAGGCTTTCAGCAACTGCAGTCCAGAGCTTGGATGTGAACTGCGGGCCCCGGTCAGATGGCGTGCCAAACCGGGCTACCCAGGACCCGATGAACGCCCGGGCCACCTCAGCAGACGTGGTGGGTGACAACGGAATAGCCTCCGGCCACCTAGTGGTCCTGTCCACCATGGTAAGGAGATGAGTGAAACCCCGGGGAGGAGGGAAGGGATCAAACTAGGTCCACATTCACATGGTCGAAACGCCTCCCAGGCACCGAGAACAGTGCCAGGGGTGCCTTAGTGTGGCGGTGAACCTTGGAGCGCTGACAATCCAAGCAGGTGCCTCCCCAGTCCTTGACGTCCTTCCTGAGCCCATGCCACACGAACTTGGCCCCCACCAACTTCGTTGACGCCTTCATGCCTGGGTGTGAAAGGCCATGGTGTCACATATCTGGAAAGACCCAAAAGCAGACGGGACAACCAGGTAAGGAAGAAATCAAGTCTTTATAGAAGTGGCAGATCCCCGGAGTAGAGCAGAAGTTGGCTCAGTGGCAGGCTGAAGTCCTGGAAAGCAAAAAAAAAAAAAGACAGGCAGGCAAAAACAGAGAATACAGGCTAGGACTGGACATGCAATAACCTTTAGGCAACAAACCATGAATGGCTACGTTCCAGCAAAGACTGGTCCACAGTGGAGGCTTCTTAAAGGTGAGGGTGATTGCCAGCAGGTGTGTTGATTGAAACCATGGACAGGTGTGCCAGAGTGAAGGAGGGGGGAGGAGTGAGCAGGCGTCAAGGGAGAGGGGTTGTGACAGTACCCCCCCCTCCGAGGGGCGCCACCGGGCAACCCACCAGGCCCGTCAGGGTGCGTCCTGTGGAAGTCCCGGACGAGGGTTGCGTCCAGGACAAGGCGACGAGGGACCCAACACCTTTCCTCCGGGCCATATCCCTCCCAGTCAACGAGATACTGCAGGCCGCGACCGCGGTGACGAGAGTCCAGGAGATGACAAACAGTGTAAGCAGGATGATCGTTGATCATACGATGAGGTGGGGGCGGGGGGGCCGGAGGAACTAGAGGGCTGGTAGAGACAAGTTTGAGGCAGGACACATGGAAGGAAGGATGAACCCGGAGAGTGCAGCTTCAGATGGACCACAGAGGGGTTAATGACTTTGCCAATGGAAAAGGGACCAATATACCTGGGGGACAGTTTTTTAGCATCCGATTTCGAAGGTAGGTCCTTGGTAGAGAGCCATACCTGGTCACCGGGGGAGTAGTCCGGAGCAGGGGTGCGATGACGATCAGCCAAGCGCTGGAGGCCCTGAGCAGTGCAGCACAGGCTCGCCGCCAGGTCCCACAGCACCGACGGACATGGGCCTGGACAGACGGAACCAGAATGTCTACCTCTTGAGAAGGAAAAAGGGGGGGTTGATAGCCGTAAAGGCATTGAAAAGGAGACAACCCAGTAGCAGACGATGGCAAGGTGTTATGGGCATATTCTACCCAGGGAAGTTGTGAGGACCAAGAGGATGGGTTGGCAGACACCAGTCTCTAATACCTGGTTGGCCCTCTCGGCCTGAGGATGGAACCCCGATGACAGGCTGACGGTGGCACCGATGGCAGAGCAGAAAGCCTTCCATACAGCAGAAGTGAACTGGGGGCCACGGTCAGACACTATATCACGGGGAAGACCGTGGACCCGGAAAACCTCCCTGACCAGCAGATCCGCAGCCTCTCGGGCCGAAGGCAGTTTAGATAAGGGTAAAAAAAAAAAAAAAAAATGAACAAATTTACTGAAGTGATCAAAAACAGTCAGTACAACGGTATTACCGTCAGAGGTGGGCAGACCAGACGATGTGGAACAGGCAGGGGGCGCAGCAGACCGGCACTGGCCCGAGTGGAGGGCTTATTCTGGGCACAAACAGGACAGGCAGAAACAAAACACCCAGTATCCTCCGTCATGGAAGGCCACCAGAACCGACTGCGGAGAAAGGCTAGGGTACGGGTTACTCCAGGATGGCAGGTAAGTTTGGAAGAGTGAGCCCACTGCAACACGCTAGATCTAACAGCGTCTGGAACAAACAAGCGCCCGGGGGGACCGTTACCTGGGTCAGGCTGAGTCTGTTGTGCTGCCATGACCTCCCTTTCAATGTTCCAGGTGACAGCCGCAGCCGCACAGGTAGAGGGAACGATGGTGTCAGGTTGGAGCTTGGGCTCAGACACCTCCCCATGCACACGAGACAGAGCATCGGGCTTGGCATTCCTGGAGCCAGGTCTGTACGTCAAAGAAAAATTAAAACGACCAAAAAAGAGCGCCCACCTGGCTTGGCGCGCGGTGAGTCGCTTTGCTGACTGGATGTATTCCAGGTTCTTATGGTCAGTCCACACTATAAAAGGAAGCTCAGACCCCTCCAGAAAATGTCGCCATTCCTCCAGTGCCAATTTCACCGCCAGGAGCTCACGATTCCCCACATCATAGTTCCTTTCAGCTGGGGAGAGACGGCGAGACAGGAAGGCACAGGGGTGTGTCTTGCCATCCTCACTGGAGCGCTGAGAAAGGACCGCCCCCACCCCAATCTCAGAGGCGTCCACTTCTACAACGAACTGCTTGGTTGGGTCTGGCTGGATGAGGATAGGAGCTGTGGTGAAGCGGTGCTTGGAAAGCTGCCTCTGCTACAGGGGTCCACAGGAACGGTCTGGACGTGGAGGTAAGAGCGGTTAGTGGGGCCGCAACGCGGCTGTAGTTGCGGATGAACCGTCTGTAGAAGTTGGCAAACCCGAGGAACCTCTGAAGCTGCTTACGGCTGGTCGGGCTTGGCCACTCAAGAACCGCTCTGACCTTGGCGGGGTCCATTCTCACCTGCCCATCGGCCACGATGTAGCCCAGGAAGGTGACTAAAGGGGCATGGAATTCGCACTTCTCTGCTTTTACGATTAGGCGGTTCTCCAGAAGCCGTTGAAGGACGTGCATGACATGCTCTGACAGGTCTCTGGAAAAAAAAATCAGGATATCATCCAGGTAAACAAAAACGATCCAACATGTCACATAGGACGTCATTGACCAGACTCTGGAAGACAGCTGGGGCATTAGTGAGACCAAACGGCATCACCAGATATTCAAAATGCCCCAGGGGGGTGTTGAAGGCAGTCTTCTATTCATCTCCGTCTCGAACCAGGTGGTAAGCATTGCGGAGGTCTAGTTTAGTGAACACTGTGGCTCCCTGGAGAGAATCAAAAGCGGAAGTCATGAGGGGCAGAGGGTACTTATTCTTGACTGTGATGTTATTGAGGCCTCTATAGTCAATACACGGCCGGAGGGTCTTGACCTTATTGGCCACAAAAAAGAACCCCGCACCAAGGGGTGATGATGACGGGCGAATAAGACCAGCAGCCAAGGAGTTCTTGATGTACCTCTCCATGGACTCCCACTCAGGCTTGGTGAGGCTATATAGGCGGCTGCTGGGGAGGGGCGCGCCCGGCAGCAGGTCAATAGCGCAATCATAGGGGCGATGAGGAGGCAGGGAGAGAGCTTGCTGAACACGGCTTGGAGGTCATGGTACTCTGGAGGCACCAGTGACAGGTCAGAGGTCTCAGAGCTTGACACCTGACTGGAGGCATATGGCATGACAGACGGGACTCCAACTTGAAATTCTGGCCGATGACCAATCAATATGGGGACTATGCTTAGCCAGCCAGGGATGACCAAGTATAATGGGAACAAAGGGAGAATTGATAACGAAAAAACTTAGCTCCTCTTGATGGTTTCCCGACAACAGGAGGCGCACAGGCTCGGTCTTCGAGGTTATCCGGGCCAGGAGACGTCCATCCAGGGCAATAGCTTCAAGAGGCTGGTCCAGACTCACAGTGGCAAGACCTAACTACTTCACAACACTTGCATCCAAAAAGCTTTCATCAGCTCCAGAGTCAATTAAAGCCAAAAGTTTAGTGGACTGACCTTTAAAACTGATGGTAGCTTGCAACTGGGTACATGGACGAGGAGACAGAGGGCAGACAGTTGGGCTCACGAGGATCCCCCCTCTCCCTCGCGAGCCTGCTAGTTTGACGGACGGTGAGAGCAGGAGGCGAGAAAGTGACCAGGCTGACCACAATACAAGCAGCTGTTCTTGGTGATGCGGCGTTGATACTCCTCCGGGTCGAGCCAGAAGCGGCCGAGTTGCATCGGCTCCGAAGCTGGGGAAGAGTCACGCCTCGGGCTTTCTCGGAGGACGTCAGCCTCAGTTGAGCAAGCTCGGTCCCCAGAGTTTGGAGGTGTGGACGTGGAAAGTTGTTGTGACCAGGAAAGCAGCGCGTCCTCACTCTCCTCCGCTCCCGGAGACGGTTGTCCACATGAATGGCCAGGGTAACCAAAGTCCAAAATCTCCATCATACTTACCGGGCGGGGCAACCCATGGTTCCTTAGCCGAAGTTGATGGCACTGAGGGTGGTGGGACCCGGGCTAGCGGAGGCACCAAGCTGGGTCTGGATTCCGGAGATCTTTGAGCTGAGCTCACGGAGAGCGTCAACCATACCCTGTAGCACCTGGCTGTGCTGGCTGAGGACCGATTCCTGGTTGGCTACAGCCTGGCAGACCACGGCCAGGTCTGTGGTGGAATGGTCTGCTGGGTCCATAGTGGCTGGAACGTACTATCACGTATCTGGAAAGACCCAAAAGCAAACGGGACAACCAGGTAAGGAAGAAATCAAGTCTTTATAGAAGTGGCAGATCCCAGGAGTAGGCTCAGTGGCAGGGAGACTGGCAGGCTGAAGTCCTGGGAGCAGAGAGCAAAAAAAAAATCAGACAGGCAGGCAAAAATGCAAAAACTATGAACATCAGAGAATACAGGCTAGGACTGGACGTGCAATAACCTTTAGGCAACGACCCATGAATGGCTACGTTCCAGTGAAGACTGGTCCACAGTGGAGGCTTCTTAAAGGTGAGGGTGATTGCTTGATGGCCAGCAAACCATGGACAGGTGTGCCAGAGTGAAGGAGGAGGAGGAGTGAGAAGGCGTCAAGGGAGAGGCTTTGGCCTTTGCGAATGTCAGTGGCTTGTGGTTCACAAACACAGAGAACCGGCGGCCTTCCAGCAGGAACCGGAAGCGGCGGATGGCGAGAAACAGGCCAAGAAGCTCCCAGTCGAAGGTACTGTATTTCCTCTCACTGCTGCACAGCTGGCGGCTGAAAAAGGCAAGCGGCTGCCAGGTTCTGCCCACCCACTGCTCATACACTGCCCCCACAGTGTAATCGGAGCCATCCGTGGTGGGTGCTACTGGGCAGTTGGTGATGGGTGCACCAACAAGGCGGTGTCAGCCAGCGTAGCCTTAGCATCCTCAAACCTTTTCCATACATAAACCATTGCTGCAAATGCTTGCAAGTTTTGTTACAGCCTTGTTGTGTGTCTGTTTGTAATGGGACTGGGAGCACTTTGAAATCTTTGCACCACTTCCACTATTTCATACGTTAAACTACAGAAACCATTCAACAATCAAACTATTTATGTATTTAGCACATTATGGCAAAGTTTTCCGTTTTTTATGCCTTTAAAACTTTTAAAGTATTCAACCATTTCACATTTCACTTTCCAGGTATTTCGGGTAGGCTAGTGACTTTCTGACTTTTCCTATTCATCCATTTTCAGCAATGCTTTCACGATTTCTTTCAGCAGCTCAGCATTCACACGCTTTTTCTGTGGAAAAGCATTTGTCTAGTTAAATATTACAATCCCCGGTAGCAATCATGTTGGACAAGCCGATGAGACCCGCCTCCCCCAGCGTACATGGGTAGGAGCAGAAGGAGACAGCGTGAATCAAGCGGCAGTTTTTAACGTCTACTAACAGCCCATGAGCGCGCAGGAAATCCGCACCCAGGATGGCAATGGACACCTTCACCTTTACAAAGACCCAGCCGAACCGCCGACCTCCAAAAACCACCTCCACATACCTCGTGCCATAGGTGAGTAGGGGGGTGCCGTTAGCAGCATCCATAGGCGGGCCGAATCCGCCGGCCATCGCGTCCACTGGTGTCGCAGGCAGGATGCTCCGCTGCACGCCCGAATCACCTAGCAACCGCTGGCCGGAGACGGTGTCCTGGATAAACAGCAGCCTGCCTTCCTGGCCAATGCTCAAGGCTGCTACTGAGAGCCGGCCCTGGCTTTTCACGCCCTGCTGAAAGTGCATGGTGCACGGCATTGCTTGGCTTTGGTTCCAAACCTAGCATGGTAGAAGCACAGTCCCCCTGAGTCCTGCTGCTGAGGAGAGAATGCTGCCATGGCGACGCCCGCAGCCTCACCTGGCAGAGGTGGAAGAGCGTGGGCAGGCAGCAGAGCGGCCGCACACTGCTGTCGGCTGGTGAGAAAAGTCCCGTCAGCCTCCGCGGCCAACTCCCGAAAGTTGCTGGTGGTGAACAACTTGGAGCTGGCCAAGGCAGCACGGACGTGCAAGGGGATACGCAGCGTCTCGTCCATTAGCTCCCAAGCATGGCAGCGAAAACAACCGGTCCGCCCACTCCACCTCTGCTGGCTCAAAAGCCTGCAGCAAGTGTCTCTCAATCGTACCGTACTTATCCACGGGCGGCAGGGCTTACAGCAGGCCCAATATCCGTGACGCCGTAGATGTTCCGAGTGGCGCCACGACGTAGTGGTACTGGGTCTCATCCACGGTGATGTTCCTAATAGCGAACTGGGCTTCGATGTGAGCGAACCATGCTGCCGCAGCCGTCTGCCAGAAGCCGGGCAGTGTGAGCGAGACGGCGTTAGTCACTGCCGCTGCACTGGGAGCTGCGTTCTCCATGGCTCACGTCGGGGTCACCAGTGTGGAGGATGAAAGAAAGGAGACGAGACCGCTTCTCCTTTTGACCACACAGCCGTGGGGTCGTGTATTTCCTCCAACTCAAAGTAAGTCTGCAGTTCATTCTGCTAAACCTCAGCCTCGCTCGTGTCTACCCGTGTCTAACCTTTGCTAAGCCCCGCCCACTGTCTTAAAGGGACCATCTCTGGCCCGCATGGTGAATATGTAACCTGCAAGTAGGTCACTAAAATATGAACCCCCCTTCCCCCTCCCTTTTTTTCTTCCCAATGGTATCCATCCAATTACCTCACTCATCCGAGCCATCCTGGTTGCTGCTCCACCCCCTCTGCTGACCCGGGAGGGCTGCAGACTACCACACGCCTTCTCCAACACATGTGGCATCACCAGCCGCTTCTTTTCCCCTGACAGTGAGGAGTTTCACCAGGGGGACGTAGCACGTGGGAGGATCACGCTATTCCCCCCAGTTCCCCCTCCCTCCCGAACAGGCGCTCCAACCGACCAGAGGAGGCGCTAGTGCAGCGACCAGGACACATACGCACATCCGGCTTCCCACCCACAGACACAGCCGATTGTGTCTGTAGGGACGCCTGACCAAGCCAGAGGTAACACAGGGATTTGAACCAGTGATCCCAGTGTTGATAGGCAATGGAATAGACCGCCATGACACTCAGATGCCCTCAATCAGCTCTGGGGATGCAGAGCAATGGCGTTTGTTGAAGAGTTTGCTCTACTGTAGAAATAGAGAGCACATGTAAATTGGGATAACAATGATACGTAACTTTGTTGTAAGGAAAAGAATCAGACCAAATCTACACGTAAACGCCCAAGGTCCAAGACTAGCTTTGGATTAAACTGAATTTTGAATAAAGAGTCTCCATTCATCAGTTTATTCAAGGACTCGATGTATTCTGTGTTCGGGAAACCGGCCCTAAATCAGTGCACACAACAGAAGACTTAGAACAGTTTAACTCAACTGGGTCCCTTCACCTGAGTAACCCTGCTTTCTAGCCTAGGTCAGCGACAGCCACCAGGACTGCTACAGGTGCAAAACAGACAAAGACTGATGCAGTACCACAGAGAGTGGAGCACTTCACATTGAATGGTTGGCCAAAGCATTTGAATGAAGATGAGTGAAGGCCATACTTCATAAGAAACACTGAACTGACTGTTGAATCTGACTGTGTGATGTGGGGTTTCCGGCTAATCATACCAGAGGTGTTAAGACCACAGATGTTACGTGAATTGCATGAAAATCACCAGGGAACGGTAAAGATGAAGGCATTGGCCCGTAGTCACTTTTGGTGGCCAAACCTTGACTCTGACATAGAGTCCCTGGTAAACAGTTGCCAGACATGCCAGTTAAACACACACCAACCTGCCACAGCTCCTGTTCACAACTGGAGCTGGCCTAAGCGTCCTTGGCAGAGGATACACATAGATTATGCTCAGAAGAGAAAGTTCAACTTCTTAGTGGTCACTGATAGCTATTCACGTTGGCCAGAAGTAGCTTTGATGAGTACCACTACATCTGAAAAGACCACAGAAGTTTTGAGGGGATACCTAGCCACTTGGGGTCTTCCAGACGAACTTGTGTCTGATAATGGACCACAATTTGTATCTGCTGAGTTTGCAACATTCCTGAAAAACAATGGGGTGAAACACATTAAGAGTTCTCCTCACCACCCAGCTTCTAATGGGGCTGCAGAGCGTTTGGTGCAGAACCTGAAAACAGCTCGTGGAAAGGGAAAGAGTAGCAACATGACGTTGCAGCACTGCATACACACTTTCCTATTCTGTTATAGGAGGACACCGCAGTCTAATACAGGGAACACACCTGCAGACTTGTTTCTCAGACATCAATTCAAAACCAGGTGGTCTCTCCCCAAACCTAATTTCACACAGAGTTCATGAAACAGAGACAGGACAGTCAACAGTCCAAACAAGCAGTTAAGTTGGCACAAGTCAGACACTTCCTACCAAGACAGAAGGTGTTGGTTGGAAACCACAGGGGAGGGGAAGGTGTTAAATGGGTGCCTGGGTGCATTGTAAAGGCACTTGGTCCTGTCACATATCTTGTGAAGGTGAATGGAAAGGTGTACAAGAGACATGTCAATCAAATGATCAATACTGAGATGGAGAACTGTAATGTGTCAGATGAATCTGATGATGATCTGAGGGTTGTTCCACATGTGTCACATGCATGTGTAGCAACGCCTGTAAACGTTGCAGAATCCACTGAGAGGGTTGTGCAGCAAGGATCCAGTGATGCTGCTCCCTCCGCAGTTGCAGAGGGTGTCCAGCAGAGGCCGCAGCGGCAGGTGAAGCCACCTGATAGATTAAATCTGTGAGAACCCAGTTGTTGTTATAACGATGTTGTTATAACAATGTCATGTTGAAAAGATGGAAAATACATAAATGAAATGTTGTTGTACTGTAAATGTGCTGGCTTCAGGTTTCAGGGGAGGAGTGTAGTGTATGGAGATACACACGACAGCAAATGTTTTTATTTGCAGTAATATGTATTTAATGTTTGACCTCTGACTCTCGATGTCTAATGGTTGTGTATGTTGTATAAATGCACGCGCGCCACACTGGTGCGCGCCCTTGGAAGAAGACTGAGCAAGAGGGTCACTCGTGTGTTTCTGTGCCTGCTTAACGCAGTCGTTTTGTAATGTTACTACGGTCTAGCAAATAAAAGAGGAAGACCAAGATACACCCTCATCGTTGTATAATTGAGTTATCCAGTAGATACACGACAAAACACAGCTCAGCGTCCCGTTCTCCAGCCTAGCTTCAAACAAAACTCAGGGTCCAGTTCTCCAGCCTAGCTTCAAACAAAACTCAGGGTCCAGTTCTCCAGCCTAGCTTCAAACAAAACTCAGGGTCCAGTTCTCCAGCCTAGCTTCAAACAAAACTCAGGGTCCAGTTCTCCAGCCTAGCTTCAAACACAGCTCAGCGTCCCGTTCTCCAGCCTAGCTTCAAACATAGCTCAGCGTCCCGTTCTCCAGCCTAGCTTCAAACAAAACTCAGGGTCCCGTTCTCCAGCCTAGCTTCAAACACAGCTCAGCGTCCCGTTCTTAATAGTGTTCCCACTATTAAGCGACTGAGTGGAAAGAATGGAATAATCCCAGTAAACCTATACTAAAATGACGTTTTTCACGGTATGCCCTGTTTTTAAATAGTTCTTTGATTTTTCTTTTTCTCCAGCATATTCGCCCTCTACAGTAGCCCTCATTCCTTCCTCCATGTACCAGAGGAGGTGTCAGAGCTCCCCACTAGTGCAGGCTGTCCTGCCTCGCTTTATGGTGACGCTAATTCACTGGGAGCTTTTGAAGTAGGAGTCCATCTGCTGAAGTGACAGAACAGAGAACCGCTTCACACTTCTATTTGGCTCTGCTACAGCACTGACACCCGTCACATGCTGGCTCACTCCAGTTACACTCACATTCTCTTCAGAACTCAAGAACAGAGCCTTCATCCAGATTACATAAAGCATGGCGATGTTATTTCATTTGGAAAGATTATCCACCCCTTGTGCTTGTGCATTTTTAATGTAGCTTGCATTCAGTGCATTGTGAACTCCAGCCGTGGGGAGAACGTGTGAACCCCAGCTGTAGGGAGAACGTGTGAACTCCAGCTGTAGGGAGAACGTGTGAACTCCAGCCGTGGGGAGAACGTGTGAACTCCAGCCGTGGGGAGAACGTGTGAACTCCAGCTGTAGGGAGAACGTGTGAACTCCAGCTGTAGGGAGAACGTGTGAACTCCAGCCGTAGGGAGAACGTGTGAACTCCAGCCGTAGGGAGAACGTGTGAACTCCAGCCGTGGGGAGAACGTGTGAACTCCAGCCGTGGGGAGAACTTGTGAGGAGAACGTGTGAACTCCAGCCGTGGGGAGAACGTGTGAACTCCAGCCGTGGGGAGAACGTGTGAGGAGAACGTGTGAACTCCAGCCGTGGGGAGAACGTGTGAACTCCAGCCGTGGGGAGAACGTGTGAGGAGAACGTGTGAACTCCAGCCGTGGGGAGAACGTGTGAGGAGAACGTGTGAACTCCAGCCGTGGGGAGAACGTGTGAACTCCAGCCGTGGGGAGAACGTGTGAACTCCAGCCGTGGGGAGAACGTGTGAGGAGAACGTGTGAACTCCAGCCGTGGGGAGAACGTGTGAACTCCAGCCGTGGGGAGAACGTGTGAGGAGAACGTGTGAACTCCAGCCGTGGGGAGAACGTGTGAACTCCAGCCGTGGGGAGAACGTGTGAACTCCAGCCGTGGGGAGAACGTGTGAGGAGAACGTGTGAACTCCAGCCGTAGGGAGAACGTGTGAACTCCAGCCGTAGGGAGAACGTGTGAACTCCAGCCGTGGGGAGAACGTGTGAGGAGAACGTGTGAACTCCAGCCGTGGGGAGAACGTGTGAGGAGAACGTGTGAACTCCAGCCGTGGGGAGAACGTGTGAACTCCAGCCGTGGGGAGAATGTGTGAACTCCAGCCGTGGGGAGAACGTGTGAACTCCAGCTGTAGGGAGAACGTGTGAACTCCAGCTGTAGGGAGAACG
>NC_079211.1:154003495-154048495 GCF_029633865.1 Lampris incognitus | reverse complement strand
GAGACGAGACGAGACGAGACGAGACGAGATCCGAGTGGAAAAGACATGCGAGCTGGTTTGTATTGACATTAAGGTTGGAGTCGAGGTCATCATTAAAACACGAGTCACCATGTGTATGTACACACCCAAACAAACCCAGGCATGCCTACACACAGACCCATGCCTACACACACACACTCACTCACCCACTCATCACTCACCCACCCTCCCTCCCTCCCTCCCTCCCTCTCACACACACTCACTCACTCACTCACTCACTCACTCACTCACTCACTCACTCACACACACACACTCACTCACTCACTCACTCACTCACTCTCTCACACACACACACACACACACACTCACTCACTCACTCACTCACTCACTCACACACACACACACACACACACACTCACTCACTCACTCACTCACTCACTCACTCACTCACTCACTCACACACACACACACACACACACATCAGATGTAATGCCAGTGAGGAAGAGCCTTGGTGTAAAAGTGTGCACACTCATATTAGCATTGTGTCGTTACTTTATGTCACACAAAACACACGGGGTCTCACCCAGGCAGTGGGCTTTGGGTCAACCCGTATTCCACGGATTGACTCTTCAATCTAAAGCAATGTTTGTGAGGGCAAAGGTAGAAAATCAACGAGTTAGCATCAAATGATCACCAATAGGACTACCCCAGAAGCACTCAGCAAAGACGCATAGCGTAGCAAATACTACGGAGAGGCATGAGCGTCTCCCTATTGAGCTCCTCCTTCACTGTAGCTACAGTATTTACCAGCTGGGCTCTTGCTGACTGGCTCAGTGTCTCTGGCTAAAGATTTATTTATATTTCTGGCAAATATATTTTCGACGTGGGTGTGACAGTGCCTCAATTCTTGATCTTATTGCACAAGCCAGAGAAGCACGTCCTGTCTGGTAGCACCGAGGTTAAATTGAACATTCAAGCACTGTGAACAGCCCTGAAATGGAATTGGCTCAGATTTGCTTTCCTGAAACGTGGTGAGTAATTATATCAACAGAGTCACACGATCCATCACATGAGAGGGTTTTTTTTCCAGTCTCCGGCATCTAACATCACAAACAAGCTCTGCATCACACTCAAGAGGAACTTTATCACCTTGTAAGAATCAAAACCAGTAAAACCAAATGCCTCGACTGCATCCGCCCCAACGCAGACTCAAGTGACTTGTTTTACATGGCTGTGTCTGCCTGGGTCTTTGCTGCTGTGTTTATTCCTGGAAAACAGGATGATGTCATCAGCAAACAATGAGAATATGGCAAGATTTATGACTGGTTGTTTTCTTTTTGCCCTACCTTATCTAGTGGTGTAAGATGACAGTCATCTCACTCCACCAGGTAAGGTAGGGCGCAACTGGTCTCCATTCTCAACTGCAAAAGGAATGCAGATGCCAAATAGGAGGCCTATCTTTAGACAACACTCCCAGTCTCTCTCCCACTACCAGGATCAGAGAGGACTGGAGGTACTGGAGGGGGAGTAAAGGTACTGGAGGAGGAGTGGAGGGACTGGAGGAGGAGTGGAGGGACTGGAGGAGAAGTGGAGGGACTGGAGGAGGAGTAAAGGTACTGGAGGAGGAGTAAAGGTACTGGAGGAGGAGTGGAGGGATTGGAGGAGGAGTGGAGGGACTAGAGGAGGAGTGGAGGTAATGGAGTCTCTGAACTTCATCTGGACACAAAATGGATACTCACTGCAGTTCCACACACAGTCCCCTCCCCTCAACATATTTACTATCCTGTGTAACACACACACACACACACACACACACACACACACACACACACACACACACACACACAACCACAACATGCTGTGAGCTAGCATAAGATGTGCTCAGCTTCCTGTGATGTGACAGACAAGAGGTTGTGGGTTTGCCAACACCACAGCTCCATCCTTCACTGCTGTCCTCCCATGCCAAGTACCACCTCCACCTGTTCTGGCCTCTCATGTGGCACGTGATCTCATGTCTGATGTGGCACGTGATCTCATATCTGATGTGGCACGTGATCTCATGTCTGATGTGACACCTGATCTGATGTCTGATATGACACGTGATCTGATGTCTGATGTGGCACGGGATCTCATGTCTGATGTGACATGTGATCTGATGTCTGATGTGGCATGTGATCTGATGTCTGATGTGGCACGGGATCTCATGTCTGATGTGACATGTGATCTGATGTCTGATGTGG
This sequence comes from Lampris incognitus, assembly GCF_029633865.1. Taxonomy (NCBI): domain Eukaryota; kingdom Metazoa; phylum Chordata; class Actinopteri; order Lampriformes; family Lampridae; genus Lampris; species Lampris incognitus. The sequence continues at coordinate 154,046,276 of NC_079211.1, read as the reverse complement.
CATGTGATCTGATGTCTGATGTGGCACCTGATCTGATGTCTGATGTGGCACCTGATCTGATGTCTGATGTGGCACCTGATCTGATGTCTGATGTGACACGTAATCTACCATCTGATTTGACACGTGATCTGATGTTTGATGTGACATGTGATCTGACGTCTGATGTGACACATGATCTGACATCTGATGCGACATGTGATCTGATGTCTGATGTGGCACGTGATCTGACGACTGATGTGACACGTGATCTGATGTCTGATGTGACACTTGATCTGATGTCTGATGTGACATTTGATCTGATGTCTGATGTGACATGTGATCTGACGTCTGATGTGACACGTGATCTGATGTCTGATGTGACACTTGATCTGATGTCTGATGTGACACGTGATCTGATGTCTGATGTGACATGTGATCTGACGTCTGATGTGACACGTGATCTGACGTCTGATGTGACACGTGATCTGATGTCTGATGTGACACGTGATCTGATGTCTGATGTGGCACCTGATCTGATGTCTGATGTGACACGTAATCTACCATCTGATTTGACACGTGATCTGATGTTTGATGTGACATGTGATCTGACGTCTGATGTGACACATGATCTGACATCTGATGTGACATGTGATCTGATGTCTGATGTGGCACGTGATCTGACGTCTGATGTGACACGTGATCTGATGTCTGATGTGACACTTGATCTGATGTCTGATGTGACACGTGATCTGATGTCTGATGTGACATGTGATCTGACGTCTGATGTGACACGCTGTCTGACGTCTGATGTGACACGTGATCTGACGTCTGATGTGACACGTGATCAAATGTCTGATGCGACACGTGATCTGACGTCTGATGTGACACGTGATCTGATGTCTGATGTGACATTTGATCTGACGTCTAATGTGACACGTGATCTGACGTCTGATGTGACACGTGATCTACCATCTGATGTGACACGTTATCTGATGTCTGATGTGACATGTGATCAAATGTCTGATGTGACACGTGATCTAACTTCTGATGTGACACGTGATCTGACGTCTGATGTGACACGTGATCTAACTTCTGATGTGGCACGTGATCTGAAGTCTGATGTGACACGTGATCTCACGTCTGATGTGACACGTGATCTAACTTCTAATGTGGCACGTGATCTAACTTCTGATGTGACACGTAATTTGACGTCTGATGTGACACGTGATCTGACGTCTGATGTGACATATGATCTAACTTCTGATGTGACACGTGATCTGAAGTCTGATGTGACACGTGATCTCACGTCTGATGTGACACGTGATCTGAAGTCTGATGTGACACATGATCTCACGTCTGATGTGACACGTGATCTCACTTCTGATGTGACACGTGATCTGACGTCTGATGTGACACGTGATCTAACTTCTGATGTGACACGTGATCTAACTTCTGATGTGACACGTGATCTGACGTCTGATGTGACACGTGATCTACCTTCTGATGTGACACGTGATCTGACATCTGATGTGACACGTTATCTGATGTCTGATGTGACACGTTATCTGACGTCTGATTTGACACATGATCTGACGTCTGATGTGACACGTGAGCTAACGTCTGATGTGACACGTGATCTGACGTCTGATGTGACACGTGATCTAACTTCTGATGTGACACGTCATCTAACTTCTGATGTGACACGTGATCTGATGTCTGATGTGACACGTGATCTACCTTCTGATGTGACACGTGATCTGATGTCTGATGCGACACGTGATCTGACGTCTGATGTGACACGTGATCTGATGTCTGATGTGACATTTGATCTGACGTCTAATGTGACACGTGATCTGACGTCTGATGCGACACGTGATCTACAATCTGATGTGACACGTTATCTGATGTCTGATGTGACATGTGATCAAATGTCTGATGTGACACGTGATCTAACTTCTGATGTGACACGTGATCTGACGTCTGATGTGACACGTGATCTAACTTCTAATGTGGCACGTGATCTAACTTCTGATGTGACACGTAATTTGACGTCTGATGTGACACGTGATCTGACGTCTGATGTGACACATGATCTAACTTCTGATGTGACACGCAATCTGAAGTCTGATGTGACACGTGATCTCACGTCTAATGTGACACGTGATCTGAAGTCTGATGTGACACGTGATCTAACTTCTGATGTGACACGTGATCTAACTTCTGATGTGACACGTGATCTGACGTCTGATGTGACACGTGATCTACCTTCTAATGTGACACGTGATCTGACATCTGATGTGACACGTTATCTGATGTCTGATGTGACACGTGATCTGACGTCTGATGTGACACATGATCTAACTTCTGATGTGACACGTGATCTGAAGTCTGATGTGACACGTGATCTCACGTCTGATGTGACACGTGATCTCACTTCTGATTTGACACGTGATCTGACGTCTGATGTGACACGTGATCTAACTTCTGATGTGACACGTGATCTAACTTCTGATGTGACACGTGATCTGATGTCTGATGTGACACGTTATCTGACGTCTGATGTGACACGTGGTCATAAGTCTGATGTGAGGCGTGATCTAACTTCTGCTGCGACACGTAATCTGACGTCTGATGTGACACGTGATCTAACTTCTGATGTGACATGTGATCTGATGTCTGATGTGACACGTGATCTGATGTCTGATGTGACACGTGATCATAAGTCTGATGTGACACGTGATCTGACGTCTGATGTGACACGTGATCTGATGTCTGATGTGACACGTGATCTAACTTCTGCTGTGACACGTGATCTAACTTCTGATGTGACACATGATCTCACGTCTGATGTGACACGTGATCTAACTTCTGATGTGGCACGTGATCTAACTTCTGATGTGACACGTAATTTGACGTCTGATGTGACACGTGATCTGACTTCTGATGTGACACATGATCTAACTTCTGATGTGACACGTGATCTGAAGTCTGATGTGACACGTGATCTCACATCTGATGTGACACGTGATCTGAAGTCTGATGTGACACATGATCTCACGTCTGATGTGACACGTGATCTAACTTCTGATGTGACACGTGATCTGATGTCTGATGTGACACGTTATCTGACGTCTGATGTGACACGTGATCTGACATCTGATGTGACACGTTATCTGATGTCTGATGTGACACGTTATCTGACGTCTGATTTGACACATGATCTGACGTCTGATGTGACACGTGATCTAACGTCTGATGTGACACATGATCTGACGTCTGATGTGACACGTGATCTGACGTCTGATGTGACACGTGATCTCACGTCTGATGTGACACGTGATCTCACGTCTGATGTGAGGCGGGATCTAACTTCTGCTGTGACACGTAATCTGACGTCTGATGTGACACGTAATCTGACGTCTGATGTGACATGTGATCTGATGTCTGATGTGACACGTGATCTGATGTCTGATGTGACACGTGATCATAAGTCTGATGTGACACGTGATCTGACGTCTGATGTGACACGTGATCTGATGTCTGATGTGACACGTGATCTAACTTCTGCTGTGACACGTAATCTGACGTCTGATGTGACACGTAATCTGATGTCTGATGTGACATGTGATCAAACTGCTGATGTGACACGTGATCTAACTTCTGATGTGACATGTGATCTGATGTCTGATGTGACACGTGATCATAAGTCTGATGTGACACGTGATCATAAGTCTGATGTGACACGTGATCATAAGTCTGATGTGACACGTGATCATAAGTCTGATGTGACACGTGATCTAACTTCTGATGTGACGTGATCTGATGTCTGATGTGACACGTGATCTGATGTCTGATGTGACACGTGATCTAACTTCTGCTGTGACACGTGATCATAAGTCTGATGTGACACGTGATCTAACTTCTGATGTGACGTGATCTTATGTCTGATGTGACACGTGATCTGATGTCTGATGTGACACGTGATCTGATGTCTGATGTGACACGTGATCATAAGTCTGATGTGACACGTGATCTCACGTCTGATGTGACACGTAATCTGACTTCTGATGTGACACGTGATCTGATGTCTGATGTGACATGTGATCTTATTTCTGATGTGACACGTGGTCTGACGTTTGATGTGACACATGATCTGATATCTGATGTGACATGTGATCTGACGTTTGATGTGACATGTGATCTAACTTCTGATGTGACATGTGATCATCCATTTTAGGGAAGGAATGAAAGAGCGAGGGTGTGGGAATGAACCATCTCTTCACGCCTTTGACATGAAGCGATGGCCATGCTGATAAAGCTATTATAGCAGCCATGTCTAATCTGATGCTGCTGCTGCTCGAGCTTTCGTCAGAATGATTTACCTCAACCTTGTCTTACAGTCTTGCAGGTCAAGACTTACTGAACAGCTAATGCTATCCTTTACTGTGACACACGTTGTTATGCTTCCACAACCGCTAACACCTTGTTTCACTGTGGGATCTGGTGGCCATAGATGACAATAGGTATCTGCAGATGCTGACCAATTACACTGTGTTGATCCATTGATGACACACACACACGCACGCACGCACACACACACACACACACACACACACACACACACACACACACACACACACACACACACACACACACACACACACACACACACACACACACACACACACACCAACTCCCAACCAAACCCCATGATGACATTCCCATCCAGTGTTCCACCTACCCGGCAATCCCTCTGCAAGGTCTTCATCAAGTTGTTATAAGTCTCCGCATCAAAATACAGCCCCTCATGCAAGTCCTGGAAGTCCAGATCTTTGTAGGTAGGACAGGCCTTCTCTCTTTCTTTCCTGGATGCTCGTCTCTTGTAGGTAGATCCCTTAAGGTCGTATTTGTAGTGCATTTTGACGGAACGTGGCAGCACATTGTTCATCACCACCAGCCGGATGTTGATGCCTCCAGACTGGATACAGTACAGACCATAGAACTTGGGCAGCAGTGTTCGTGGGTTCTGGTTCAGGTTCTGTAGGGGAAATGTGTTCCGACAGGGGATGGCATGACTGAGGTTGCACTGTATTGCCCAAACAGTAAAAACTAGCACTACATTGTATCTATGGGCAGATTGGTAGACATTGATTAAGTTTCCCCAGTGGATTTCTTTCAGTGGAGATGACGTCTCAAACACCATATATATATATATATATATATATATATATATATATGCGTTATGCCACTTTTCTACCCTTACAGACCGAGCTTACAGACCGAGCTTACAGACCGAGTTTATAGGCCGAGCTTACAGACCGAGCTTACAGACCGAGCTTACAGACCGAGTTTACAGACCGAGCTTACAGACCGAGTTTACAGACCGAGCTTACAGACCGAGTTTACAGACCGAGTTTACAGACCGAGCTTACAGACCGAGTTTACAGACCGAGCTTACAGACCGAGTTTACAGACCGAGTTTACAGACCGAGCTCACAGACCGAGCTCACAGGCCGAGCTTACAGGCCAAACTTACAGGCCGAGTTTACAGACCGAGTTTACAGGCCGAGTTTACAGACCGAGTTTACAGACCGAGTTTACAGGCCGAGCTTACAGGCCGAGCTTACAGACCGAGTTTACAGGCCGAGTTTACAGACCGAGCTTACAGACCGAGCTTACAGGCCGAGTTTACAAGCCGAGTTTACAGACCGAGCTTACAGGCCGAGCTTACAGGCCGAGCTTACAGACCGAGTTTACAGGCCGAGCTTACAGGCCGAGTTTACAGGCCGAGTTTACAGACCGAGTTTACAGGCCGAGCTTACAGGCCGAGTTTACAGGCCGAGTTTACAGGCCGAGCTTACAGGCCGAGTTTACAGGCCGAGCTTACAGACCGAGCTTACAGGCCGAGCTTACAGGCCGAGTTTACAGGCCGAGTTTACAGGCCGAGCTTACAGGCCGAGTTTACAGGCCGAGCTTACAGACCGAGTTTACAGGCCGAGTTTACAGGCCGAGCTTACAGGCCGAGTTTACAGGCCGAGTTTACAGACCGAGTTTACAGGCCGAGCTTACAGGCCGAGCTTACAGGCCGAGTTTACAGGCCGAGTTTACAGACCGAGTTTACAGGCCGAGTTTACAGACCGAGCTTACAGGCCGAGTTTACAGACCGAGTTTACAGACCGAGTTTACAGGCCGAGTTTACAGGCCGAGCTTACAGGCCGAGTTTACAGGCCGAGCTTACAGACCGAGTTTACAGACCGAGTTTACAGGCCGAGCTTACAGGCCGAGTTTACAGACCGAGTTTACAGGGAAAATGCAGCAGGCGCAGTTGCTTTCAAATGATTGGAGACAGTGAATTGGATATATGACATCCATACACACACAGTGATAAATTATGGGTTGGTTTTTTTTGGAGGGGGGGGTTATTTTTTCTCCCTTTTTCTCCTCAATTGCAGTTGGCCAATTACCCCAGTCTTCCGAGCCGTCCCGGTCGCTGCTCCATGCCTCTGCCGATCTGGGGAGGGCTGCAAACCACCATGTCTCCTCCCATTCATGTGGAGTCGCCAGCTGATGCTTTTCACCTGACAGTGAGGAGTTTCACCAGGGGGATGTAGCATGTGGGAGGATCACGCTATTCCCCCCAGTTCCCCCTCCCCTCGAACAGGTGCCCCAACCAACCAGAGGAGGCGCTAGTGCACCAACCAGGACACATACCCACATCCGGCTCCCACCCACAGACACGGCCAATTGTGTCTGTAGGGACGCCCGACCAAGCCGGAGGTAACACGGGGATTCAAACCGGTGACCCCGTGTTAGTAGGCAACGGAATAGACCGCTACACATACCCGGACGCCAACCCACCATTTTATCACTGTCCAGATGGATACCCAGTGTATATTTTGTGTTAATTTTGCCTTTTGCCATCGACCCTAAACCCCCTTTTAAATCAACTGGATCTTCCAGCGGTATCAGAACACCCAGTGGCCCCACGACCCTGACGGCAGGATCAGCGGCTTGGATAATGGATGGATGGATGGATGGATGGATGGATGGATGGATGGATGGATGGATGGATGGATGGATGGATGGATGGATGGATGGATATCCAGCGGTCTCACCATGTAGTAACCGGGTAGTAGTCTCTGGAGGAATTTGGCCTCTTTGTGCTGGACGGTTTTGATGATGAACTCGTCATCGCTGGTGAGATAGAAGAGCGAGCCGCTGGCCCCGGGGTTGGACAGCTCGATCAGAGGCTCATTAACCAAGGAGTACTGACAAGAAGAACAGACAAACAACACTGACATCAAACACACATACCACGACGCAGGGTCGCACTACTATAAGAACACAGCTAGAGTTGGGCTTTACCTGAACCCCCCCTCCCAAAAACAAAAACAAAAAACAGCACACACAAAATATGAATACGCCCAAAATATGGAAACATTACTACGATTTAATCGTTACAATATGGAAACATTACTATGATTTAATCGTGACAACATGGAAACATTACTATGATTTAATCGTGACAATATGGAAACATTACTATGATTTAATCGTTACAATATGGAAACATTACTATGATTTAATCGTGACAATATGGAAACATTACTATGATTTAATCGTTACAATATGGAAACATTACTATGATTTAATCGTGACAATATGGAAACATTACTATGATTTAATCGTTACAATATGGAAACATTACTATGATTTAATCGTGACAATATGGAAACATTACTATGATTTAATCGTTACAACATGGAAACATTACTATGATTTAATCGTGACAATATGGAAACATTACTATGATTTAATCGTTACAATATGGAAACATTACTATGATTTAATCGTGACAATATGGAAACATTACTATGATTTAATCGTTACAATATGGAAACATTACTATGATTTAATCGTTACAATATGGAAACATTACTATGATTTAATCGTTACAATATGGAAAACAGATTATTTAAGTGGTGACGTGCTGCTGTTTGTTGTGTGAAGGAAACACACAAGCCTCCGTGCAGGCGTCACGAGCCGGACACAAACACCTTCTTTCTGTTTTGCTGCTTCATACATTATTCACAAGACCGCAAGTCACCCCACACACACAACTTACACACACACTTCTGACACCACACACAACTTACACACACACTTCTGACACCATACACACAACTTACACACACACACACTTCTGACACCACACACACAACTTACACAGACACTTCTGACACCACACACAACTTACACACACACACACTTCTGACACCACACACAACTTACACACACACTTCTGACACAACACACAACTTGCACACACTTCTCACACCACACACACACACACTTCTGACCCCACACATGCAACTTAATAATAATAATAATAATAATAATAATAATAATAATAATAGTGTCCGTAGAAGTTCAACCCCTCCTCCACGTGGCACGGACCAGGCAACACAAGTATGGCAAGCCAGCACTACAAGCGGCCAAAGGGGCTCTGACAAAAACAAAAGCCCCAAGGCTCTAAAGTACCGGCGGGGGTTAGCCCGCCTCATGGGCAGGAGAGGCTCTTTAACCTTGGTCGGTAACTCTCCTCGAGCTGGTATCTCGAAAAAATACTGCTGGTTGTGCAACCTAAAATTCACTACAACTTTTATCATGGAAACTCGTATTACCAGATATTCAGACGGCATCGGTCATCGCGCGGGTCACCAAGGATCGCGATCTTCAGTGAGGAACCAGGCTGAGATCGAAAAGTGGGCTACTGGAACAAACTACCCAAAATGCACCTGAGGATCACCACACAGAGGACATTCCTGAAAGAGGCCCTCATGCTGCACCATCTCAAAATCCCACTAAAGCCAGTCGACAGAAATGGTCTAGGGAAGAGTACAAAGAAGCATGGAAGCCTTCTACACTGCTTCCTTCAACTCAAAAACATCTGTAATTCAAAGCACCTATGGCATCTGGCGTGCTGATAACCTCACAAACAGGCTGAATCTAAATGGCAACAAACTTGCAAATGTCTGCCGTGATTTCGTCAATAAGAAAAGACTAACCGAAACGGAGCTGCAAGCCATCCAAGCAGGAGTAAAGCAGAGAGATGAGAATGTAAAACCTGATGAGAGGGATACAAACACAGATCCAGAGGAGCAAAATGAAGATAAGAATCACAAAAATGAGAGAACTGATAAGCCAGGTGACCAAAAACCACCGAACAAAGATGAACAAGATGAGAAAGTGAGTGCAATGAAAGAAAGCATCCTTAGAAAATATGAAATAGCCAAAGAAACCCCAATAGGCCAGAGACCACCAATTCCAAAGATAAAAAGTGATCAGCACTCAAAATCAGCCATAGAAACAGCAAACAAGGCCATTAGCCAGGTAAAAGACCAACTGCCAGAAGTGCTGTCCCTCACAGACATTAACCACCTTGTCTATACAACTGCCTCTGCCTTCGCTGAATCACTGGACATCAAACACAAGAGGAGGGACAGACCAAGAAAGATAACCAACCAAAATGGAAAAAGAAAATTGAAAGTGAAATACGCAAAATTAGGGGCGACATCTACTACTACTACTTTCTGCTGCTCCCGTTAGGGGTCGCCACAGCGGATCATCCGTTTCCATTTCCATTTCCATAGGGGCGACATATCTCCACTAAATGAGATTAAAACAAGAAACCAGTCAAAGAAAAACGAAAAAGAGCACTAATCAGGAAACACAACATTAAACAGAAAGAGCAAATACTAACAGCCATTGAACAACTGAAACAACAACTACAAGCAAAAGCCCAACTAGTGAAAAGGTCCGATAAGAGACAAAAGTTCTTCCACCAGAACAAAACTTACAAAGAAAGCACAAAGAAATTCTATAGAGAACTAGGGGAAAGGTCCGTTGAGGTCAAAGAACCCCCTAAAATTGAAGAAGTAGGGAACGTCTGGAACAACATCTGGGAAAAAAAATAATTACAAAAAAACCCCGCTGAATGGATCGGCCAAATAGAAACAGAGAACATCCAAACCAACCAACAAGAATGGCCACAAATGACCCTAGAAGAAACAAAAACAGCAATACAGAAGTCCAGCAACTGGAAAGCCCCTGGCAATGACGGGATAGTGAACTTCTGGATCAGGAACTTACCATCTTTACACCAAGATCTGACAAACACCTACAATGGATGCATCAGCAACCCAGAAACCTGCCCTGAATGGCTCACAACTGGTACCACCTACCTACTTTCCAAAACAGAAGACACCAAAAACCCTAAAAACTACTGTCCCATCACATGTCTCCCTACAACCTACAAGATCTTAACATCCATCATCACCGGGAGAGTTTACAAACACCTGGAAGAAAACAACCTACTTCCCATAGAACAAAGAGTGTCGAAAAGAGAGCTGTGGCTGCAAAGACCAGCTTTTAGTTAACAAGGCCATCATTAAGGAAGTAAAAACGAGGAAGAAAAATCTGACAACAGCATGTATAGACCATAAGAAGGCGTTCGACTCTGTACCCCATGACTGGGTACTAAAATGTCTTGACATCTACAAAATATCACCAATCCTTATCCAGTTCCTAGCAGCAAATATGGACCAGTGGAAAACAACCCTTGTTCTAAAATACATAGATGGGACACTGCATTCAAGGCAGAGCAACATCAATAGCAGCATATTTCAAGGCGACTCCCTTTCTCCTCTCCTCTTCTGCATAGCTCTTACTCCACTATCCTCCCTCCTGAACAACACCAGCTATGGTCATACCACAGGTTCATGCACTATTAACCATCTAGTCTACATGGATGACCTGAAAACCTTTACCAAGAATGACCAAGAACAAACTGGCCTTTTGACCATCGTGAAAGGCTTCAGTGATGACATCAAAATGGAGTTCGGACTAGACAAATGTGCCAAAGCTACATTCAAAAAAGGAAAACTTACCACCACCAAAAACATCCACACTGACCTAGACACCGACATCCAAGACTGAGAACAAGAAGACACATACAAATACCTGGGAGTGAATGAAGGGGATGGGATACAACATGCCAGAATGAAAGAAAAGATCAGAAAAGAGTACTACCGAAGAAAAAGAATGGTAACAAAATCCCAACTCAATGCATCCAACCGAATGGAAGCCATCGACACCCTGGCTACACCCGTCGTAACTTACAGCTTCAATATCTTCGACTGGAAACTAGAAGAGATCAGGAAACTAGATAGAAAAACAAGAAAAATACTCACCTTAGGGGTGACAGGGGTCTAATCCAAATGGAAACTGCCTACAAAACAACAACACTAGGTCTAGATACATACCTTAACACCAGAAATGACCCCCTCCTCATGATTGCTTGAGAGCATGAAAAACAAAACAAAAAGTACTCCGTAGCTAACCAAGCCACAATGTTCAGAAGAGAGCTCCACCTCCCTGAAACACCACAACCTGAAAATTAAGCTCCAACCATCCACGCCCGAAAGGTCAAACAAAAAGCAAACAAAATGGGAAGGAAAACAAATGCACGGGCAATACCCCAAAAGAGTAGTCGAGAAAGATGTAGACCAATATATGACCAACCAATGGCTCAAAACAGCTGGGTTGAAATCCAAAACAAAGGGCTTTATCACCGCTGTCTAAGACCAGGCCATCAAGACCAGTTACTACCGCAGCAAAATCCTCAAAGATGGCACAGACCCAGCGTGCAGGATATGTGGTCAATTCCAGGAAACCATTGACCATGTCGTGGCAGGGTGTCCTGAGCTGGCCAAAACTGAACACCTACAAAGACACAACAAGGCCTCCACATACCTGCACTGGAACATCTGAAAAGAATTCAGCATCAACACAAAAGAAAAATGGTACGAGCACGAGCCCCAAACAGTAACAGAAAAAGACCACGTCACAATCTTATGGGACATGCCAATACAGACAGATCGTGAGATAAAGGCCAACAGACCAGACATCATCATCAAGAACAGAAAAGAAAAAAGCTGCCAACTCATCGACATGTCCATCCCGACTGAAAGGAACACCTCAGTAAAAGTAACTGAAAAACTGTCCAAATATAAAGACTTTGAAATCGAGATTGAACGAATGTGGGGAATGAAAACCACAACAATACCAGTAGTGATAGGAGCCCTGGGACTTGTAAAAACAGAGATGGAGAAATACACCCAATGGATCCCGGGTAACATCAGAATACAAGAACTACAGAAGATCACACTACTTGGAACATCTCATATCCTAAGAAAGGCACTGTCCATCAAATAGACTTCTACCTCATTCTAACCCTAGGCCCAAGGAATGGGCTCGGTTATTATGTTGTATGAAGTTAAAGGAAATTTGTATAATAATATTAATAAGGTCCGTATAAGTTCAACCCCTCCTCCACATGGCACAGACTAGGCAACACAAGCATGGCAAGCCAGCAATACAAGCGGCCAAAGGGGCTCTGACAATTAAACACAATGATGCAATTACGACTAACTAAATCACCATACTGCATCAGTCGTCGCGCGGGTCAACAAGGACCGCGATCCCCAGTGAGGAACCAGGCTGGGATCGAAAAGTCTGCTACTGGAACAAACTCTACCCACCAAATTCTAGAGGAACACCACACCGAGGACACTCCTCACAGTGGCCTTTTATGTACAACAACTAAAAACCCAACAAAAAGAACAAGGCAGAAATGGTTTAGGGAAGAGTATAAAGATGTCATGGAAGCCTTCTACACTGCTTCACTAAAACCAACAGTAACGTCAACATCCAAAGCTGCCTACAACATTTGGCGAGAAAAACACCCCACAGACAGATTGAATCTGGATGCCAACAAACTCTCCAATGTAAGGTGTGACATCATTAAAAACCAAAGACCAACAGACCTGGACCTTGAAAACATACGAGAAAAGATCAGAGAGAGCATCCCCCAACATGAGCATCGAGGAGCTAAACATCAACAAACCAGACGAGACAGCAGCAACTGGTGAAGAGGAAGAAGAACAAGCAGAAACCACTATCACGGACCCCCCCAGAAGTGCAACACCAAGTAGAGGCAGTCCAGGAAAAATACAACGAGAAAGTAGCAGAGATGACAGTAAGTATCAGGCAGAGATGCAAAACCCTGAAAGAAATTCCTATCAAAGAATGACTAATAATCCCAAAGATCAAGAAAGACCACCACTCCAAGGAAGCCATCAGACTTGCCAACGAAGCCACCAAAACATCAAGGGCGAGATGACAAGACCATTGAACCTAACAGAAATCAACCAGCTCATATATGCAGCCGCTTCAGCCATAGCAGACACAGTAGGAAAAAGACCAAGACAACAACAGAAACGGAAGAGAAAACAACCAGTTTGGAAGAAGTTTAGTGAGAAGGAGATTAAGGAACTGCGGAGACAGCTATCACTCCTGAGTGAAGTCGAGAAAAACTCCAATATCAAAGAGAGAAAAAGGAAACAACTGGAACGAAAGTTCAACATCAAGCAGAAGAATGATATACCAATAGTCAAAGAGATGCTAAAACAACAGATTCAAGCAAAGGCACAGAGACTGAGGAGATTCGACAAGAGGAGCAAGTTCTTTTGGCAAAACAAGCTCTTCAAAGAAAATGCCAAAATTTTTTATCGTGAGCTGAGCAAGAAGAAGATAGACATCAACGAACCACCTACAATCAAAGAAGTTGAGGGGTTCTGGAGTAGGATCTGGGAGAGCAACAAAAGACACAATGAGGGAGCTACATGGATCCAGCAACAACAGGATCAATACAAACACATACAGCACCAAGAATGGTCAGACATCAACACCACTGAGACCACTGCTGCCATCAACAAGACCAACAACTGGAAGGCACCAGGGATAGACAGAATTGCCACCTTCTGGATCAAGAACCTGCTCAGCATCCATGAAGACCTCGAATGGGCTTACAATGATATCATCAAGAATCCAAAGAAATGTCCCAAATGGCTCACATGGGGAACCACGTACCTACTCCCGAAGAGAGAGGAGACACAGAACCCAAAGAATTACAGACCCATCACCTGCCTACCAATAATGTACAAGATCATCACCTCCATCATCACAGAGAGGACCTATAGCTTCCTCGACAAAAACAACTTGTTACCAGCAGAACAGAAGGGATGTAAGAAAGGTAGCTATGGATGCAAGGACCAGCTACTCATCAATAAAGCCATATTGCAAGAGGTCAAATCGAAGAAAAAGAACTTGTCAACAGCATGGATTGACTACAGGAAGGCATTTGACAGCATGCCACACTCCTGGATAGAGAAGAGCCTCAAGATCCATAGAGTCTGCCCAACAACTGTCAATTCATCACGGAGAGCATGAAGACCTGGGAGACTACCCTGAATCTCCATCATGCAGAGGGGTCGTTAACATCGAGAACGATCAACATCAGAAGCAGAATCTTCCAAGGGGACTCACTATCACCACTGCTCTTTTGCCTTGCACTAGCACCACTCAGCAATCTACTGAACAACAGCAGCTATGGGTACAAATCACAGAATGGCAAACTGACCCACCTGTTCTACATTGACAACCTCAAGACATTTAACAAGGACGACAATCAGCAGAAGGGTCTACTCACCATCGTCAAGACCTTCAGTGATGACATCAAGATGGAATTCGGAATCGACAAGTGTGCCAAAGCCACTTTCAAGAAAGGAAGACTTACCAAGACTGCAGACGTAGACCTTGACACTGACACCATAATCAAAGAGCTAAACCAAGATAGCATATACAAGTTCCTAGGAGTAAATGAAGGAGACGGCATACAACACTCAACCATGAAGGAGAAGATCCAGAAAGAGTACCACAGGAGAGTGCGTATGGTACTGAAGAGCAAACTCAATGCCGCTAACAGAATTGAAGATATCAACACCATAGCGATACCTGTAGTGACATACAGCTTCAACATCATCAATTGGAAATTGAACAACATCAAGAGTCTAGACACCAAGACAAGAAAGATGCTGACCATGGAGAAGATGCACCACCCGAGAGCAGATGTCAGCAGGCTGTACCTACCAAGAGCTTCAGGAGGATGAGGCCTAGTCCATCTCAAACTGACCTTCAAGACTACCACTATCAGGCTGGATGCATACCTGACAAAAACAGATGACAAACTCCTCCAAATTATAAAACATCAGATCTACTCCATCAATAAAGAAGCTGTGCAATTCAAGAAAGAGCTTGATGTCCCAGAAACCCCACCAACAGAAAACGAGGCAATTTACCATGTATGCCAAACGAGTGAAGCAGAAGGCAGAACACCATGGCCAGCAGCAACTGCAAAAAACCTGGGAGGACAAAGCAATATATGGGAAGTACCCAAAAAGAATGAAAGATGCAGATGTGGACCAACAAAAGACACACCAGTGGCTGAGGAGCACCGGGCTGAAAGCAGAGACAGAGGGCCTGATAATCTCTGCACAAGACCAGAGCGTGGCAACCAGATCCTATCACCATCGCATCATCAAAGATTGAACAGACCCAAAATGCAGAATCTGTGGAATGTACGAAGAAACCATCGACCACATTGTCTCAGGCTGCCCGGAACTGGCAAAGACTGAGTACATGTACAGGCACAACAAGGCAGCAGCATACCTGCACTGGAAGATCTGCAGGAGTTACAAGATCAAGACGACTGAGAAGTGGTACGAACATCAGCCAAAAACGGTCACTGAAAACAATGATGTCACCATCCTCTAGGACATGCCTATCCAAACTGGCAGAGAGATAAAAGCCAACAACATCATTATCAAGGACAGGCTGCAAAAGAGGTGCATGCTCATTGACATGGCAACACCTTCTGAAAAAAAAAAAACACCTCAGTGAAAGTCACAGAGAAGCTGACCAAGTACAAAGACCTGGAGATTGAAATCAACAGGATGTGGGGAATGAAAACCAAACAACACCAGTGGTCATCGGAGCTCTAGGACTCATGAAGAAGGGAATGGAAAAGTTCACCAACTGTATCCCAGGCAACATCAACATCTGTGCAGTCAGAAGATCGCCCTACTTGGAACAGCCCACATATTACGACGAGTACTGTCAATCAAGTGACATCTGCCCTATAGTGCCTCAGGTCCATAGTTTGGATCCGGCTCTACAGGATGTAAAACACGAAACACGAAAGAAACAATAATAATAATAACTAGACCTGCAAGCAGGCATTAACGGGGCCCAAGCCCCCATGTAAGTCGGATCTGGCTGTCTGTAGTTGAGCTGTTTGATTATTAGATGGATGCAAGTCTCAGTCTTAAAGAGCGACGGTGGTCGTAAAGCTGTCCGTCAAGATGGTGTATGAGTATGGTTGTGGATATAGCGTACAACTATTGATAATATATGAAGTAAACAAAGGATTATTGATGAAACTGGAATAGTTTATTAACATCATGTGGGTTGGGGCTCAAAGAAAAACAAAATATTTGTCTAAAAGAATATAATAACATTTACGGATAACGTGGGGAAAATGAGTAGTATTAGGCTATATATACTTTTTCAACAATATTGAGTTTTAAGTATTGAATAATAAAAGTCGAAGAGCATGTAGGATGTTTTTTAGGAGCAGCACAATTCTAGTGTTCATGGACGCAAGTCTCAGGCTGACAGGAGAGAAGAGGTTGTCTTCCACTAAATTCAGAGTGTTTCTTGGCAGTCTTGCAGTGAGTTATTCAATAAAGTGTGACAAATGTAGCCTGGTGTAAACCTTGCTCTGAGGTTCAGTGAACTTATTTGTATTTTAATTAAAACTTTTGAAGTGGGAGTATGAGTATATAATGAAGCATGAGTATGTTGCATCTGAGTTTAGCATCTATGCAGTGAATGCGTGAAGCCGTCATCAGTAAACTGTGATTAATTCTTAATAGACGTAGCTAATGGCGGTGTCTGAGCCAAAGATGTGAAAGCAGAAGGTTATTTTACAGTTTTTCATGTGTAATTCTGTGAGTTGTTTGTTGATTTTGAAAGAAATGTGTAGTTATACTACTGTAGTGCGTTGTATAGCAGTGTCAAAGGGCAGTAGAGTGGACTTGGGGTGATAATGATTTGCATTATAAACTTTCCTTTACTGAAGGGTGCTCACAAGAGTACATAGCTGTTAGCTGCAAAGCTTAATTTTGATCACACTGACAGGCTACAAGTAGTTTGGATATATAATGTTAGCGCATTTCATGATTTTGCAGCACAGCGCCGCCTAGTGGCCACTTAACACTAAATACTGCACAGAACCTCAGGGAGTCATGACTTATTAGTGGACTGTAGAGGAGCTCAAGCAGGAGTCGTGACAACTTTCTCTTTCGGCTACACAACGTGCACCATTTATTCCTTCCACCATTACAACAACCCGCGCAGCGGAAGTGCACCGCTGTCAACCCGAACCGAGAAAACAGCAGCTGTAAACTAACGTTCCTACCAGCTCAATAAGGGGAATTATGTATCTCCATAACCACTACAGGACCAAGTTTCGTGTTAATCGGAGTTACTGTGAACAAGATCCGCCACCTTGAATCAATAGCATAATTGCTGCTAAAGAGCTGCATGTTGTCCCTAATACTTGAAACGCTTATAACACAAAAACCGTTGGTGATAAAAATCTGAAAAATTTCACACATCGTTCTGGTAGTGTCCTGTCAAATATTTAGGAATACTTTGATCAGAGCAGCAGCCTTTAGACTACAAATTATACAGCGCTACCTCACAGGGACTGATGATGTGCTGTGGAGACCTCTCATGAGTGCTATTTTAAAGAAGGTACAGGGTTTGGGTCTAGGCGCTTCTTTGTCTCTAACAGACTGTGTTTTTAAGAACATGCATGACCTGTCACCCTTCTATCAAGGATTGTTTAAAGCTTGGACTCTATTCAAGTGGTGCAGACTGGAGCCTACAGCATTTCTGTTTTGGCTCCTGGAAGAACCCCTAATCCATGGGGCCAGACTGGACGTTCAGGATGACAGTAAACCAGGTTTCAACTGGAGGCTATGCTCAGCTGGAACTGTTAAGTTGAAGCACATTGTGGATGGTGCAGGTCCAATGCTTCTTGACACAGAGGCAACGGCTTCACTGCTGGGCTTGAGGTCCAGCAGACACACCAGAGACATTCTGAATGCATGGCTTAGAAGACTCACCAGGGAGGAACTGGACATGCTGCATGACTATGCCATTGGAACCGAGGCTCCTGATAATGGAGATCCGTTCCCCGAGTTGGGCCTTCAAATGGACCAAACTGGTCTGACAAGACCTCTGCTGGTGCCAAATTTGGCTACTGAAGTGGACCTTTATATGTTAGATAGTAAGGTCTTGTACAAATGCTGTGTTGTTGCCATGAACAAGAAAACACTGAATGAGAGAAAGGGCACTATATGGAGAACAAGGCTAAAAGTGGCAGATGATTGTAAGCCAGTGTGGAGGGTGCTGTAGAAAGCCCCGCTGAACAAAAGGTCAGGTGACTTGCAGCGGAGGATCCTGCAAGGAGCGCTGGCAGTCAACAGTTTCATCTCTAAGACTGACCCAACTGTTTCTGTTAAGTGTCCTTTCTGTCAGTCGCCAGAGACCATGTTTCATTGTTTGGTGGAATGTGGAAGACTTCAGGTGCTCTTCGAAGCTCTACAGATCATATTCTCACACTGTGATGAATGATGGAGTGAAATTGTTTTTATCTTTGGTGCTGGGGACAAGAGGAAGGATGCGGAAAAGTGGCAGCTGCTAAATGTTGTAGTGGGGCAGGCTAAGTTTGCGATTTATAGGAGCAGGAAAAGTCTGATTAATACTGGTTCGGAGGAAGACTTACTTCCGTCGTGCGTTGCAAGGGTGAAGGCGAGAGTCCGAGTGGACTTCAGCTTCTTCACCCTAATGAACAACTTGGATGAATTTATTTCGTGGTGGTGTTTTAATAAAGCTGTTTGTTCAGTCATGGAGAGGCAACTGGTGTTTCATTCTGTTTTTGCATCATATTTCTTTTGACCCTTCGGGAGTATGTGACTTGGACCACTGTTCCAAAAAAGAAAGAAAAAAAGGAAGACTTTTTTGGACGTCTTAATGTGAAGGAGTTGCTCATGTTGATGTTGTGAAATGGATGTGCCTTGTTGGTTTTTTGTTTTATGTAAATTAAAGAGTTTTTAAAAATTCAAAATTCTCTCTGTCTGTCTGTCTGTCTGTCTTCATCTGTCTTTCTCTCTGTCTTTCTCTCCGTCTTTCTCTCCGTCTCTCTCTGTCTGTCTGTCTGTCTGTCTGTCTGTCTGTCTGTCTGTCTGTCTGTCTGTCTGTCTGTCTGTCTTCATCTGTCTCTCTCTGTCTGTCTTTCTCTCTGTCTTTCTCTCCGTCTCTGTCTGTCTGTCTGTCTGTCTGTCTGTCTGTCTGTCTGTCTGTCTGTCTGTCTGTCTTCATCTGTCTCTCTCTGTCTGTCTTTCTCTCTGTCTTTCTCTCCGTCTCTCTCTGTCTTTCTCTCCGTCTCTCTCTCTCTGTCTGTCTGTCTGTCTGTCTGTCTGTCTGTCTGTCTTCATCTGTCTCTCTCTGTCTTTCTCTCCGTCTCTGTCTGTCTGTCTGTCTGTCTGTCTGTCTGTCTGTCTGTCTGTCTGTCTGTCTGTCTGTCTGTCTGTCTTCATCTGTCTGTCTTTCTCTCTGTCTTTCTCTCCGTCTCTCTCTGTCTTTCTCTCCGTCTCTCTCTGTCTGTCTGTCTTTCTCTCCGTCTCTCTCTGTCTGTCTGTCTCTGTCTCTGTCTCTGTCTGTCTTTCTCTCTCTCTTTCTCTTTCTCTCCTTCCCTTTCTTAGGGAATCAGAGCATCGTGGCAGATGTCCTGCAGCAGGAGAGATGGTTGAAGTCCTGGTAATGAGTGCAGCTTAGTTAGCTCAGCCTTTACCTCCATCACTACAGCCTCCATGTCATGGCTTCTCTCCTGTCAGCCTCCTGTCAGCCTCCCGTCACCCTCCCGTCAGCCTCCCGTCAGCCTCCCTTCAGCCTCCCGTCAGCCTCCCGTCAGCCTCCCGTCACCCTCCCGTCAGCCTCCCGTCAGCCTCCCGTCACCCTCCCGTCAGCCTCCCGTCAGCCTCCCGTCACCCTCCCGTCAGCCTCCCGTCAGCCTCCCGTCACCCTCCCGTCAGCCTCCCGTCAGCCTCCCGTCAGCCTCCCGTCAGCCTCCTGTTGGTCTGTCGGCCTCCTTTCAGCCTCCTGTCAGCCTCCTGTCGGCCTCCCGTCAGCCTCCCGTCAGCCTCCCGTCAGCCTCCTGTTGGTCTGTCGGCCTCCTTTCAGCCTCCCGTCAGCCTCCCGTCGGCCTCCCGTCGGCCTCCCGTCAGCCTCCTGTTGGTCTGTCGGCCTCCTTTCAGCCTCCTGTCACCCTCCCGTCGGCCTCCTGTCACCCTCCCGTCGGCCTCCTGTCACCCTCCCGTCGGCCTCCTGTCGGCCTCCCGTCGGCCTCCCGTCACCTTCCCGTTGGCCTCCTGTCACCCTCCTGTCGGCCTCCTGTCGGCATCCTGTCACCCTCCAGTCAGCCTCCCATCGGCCTCCTGTCACCCTCCCATCGGCCTCCTATCACCCTCCCGTCGGCCTCCCGTCGGCCTCCCATCACCCTCCTGTCACCCTCCCATCGGCCTCCTGTCACCCTCCCGTCGGCCTCCTGTCACCCTCCCGTCGGCCTCCTGTCACCCTCCTGTCGGCCTCCTGTCACCCTCCCGTCGGCCTCCTGTCACCCTCCCGTCGGCCTCCTGTCACCCTCCCGTCGGCCTCCTGTCGGCCTCCTGTCACCTTCCCGTCGGCCTCCTGTCACCCTCCCGTCGGCCTCCTGTCACCCTCCCGTCGGCCTCCCGTCGGCCTCCTGTCACCCTCCCGTCGGCCTCCTGTCGGCCTCCTGTCACCCTCCCGTCGGCCTCCCGTTGGCCTCCTGTCACCCTCCTGTCGGCCTCCTGTCACCCTCCCGTCGGCCTCCCGTTGGCCTCCTGTCACCCTCCTGTCGGCCTCCTGTCACCCTCCCGTCGGCCTCCTGTCACCCTCCCGTCGGCCTCCTGTCACCCTCCCGTCGGCCTCCTGTCACCTTCCCGTCGGCCTCCTGTTACCCTCCCGTCGGCCTCCTGTCACCCTCCCGTCGGCCTCCTGTCACCCTCCCGTCGGCCTCCTGTCACCCTCCCGTCGGCCTCCTGTCGGCCTCCTGTCACCCTCCCGTTGGCCTCCTGTCACCCTCCCGTCGGCCTCCTGTCGGCCTCCCATCACCCTCCTGTCGGCCTCCTGTCACTCTCCTGTCGGCCTCCTGTCACCCTCCCGTCGGCCTCCTGTCACCCTCCCGTCGGCCTCCTGTCGGCATCCTGTCACCCTCCAGTCAGCCTCCTGTCAGCCTCCTGTCACCCTCCTGTCAGCCTCCCGTCGGCCTCCTGTCAGCCTCCTGTCACCCTCCTGTCACCCTCCTGTCGGCCTCCTGTCGGCCTCCTGTCAGCCTCCTGTCACCCTCCTGTCGGCCTCCTGTCACCCTCCCGTCGGCCTCCTGTCACCCTCCTGTCAGCCTCCTGTCGGCCTCCTGTCACCTTCCCGTCGGCCTCCTGTCACCCTCCTGTCACCCTCCCGTCGGCCTCCTGTCGGCATCCTGTCACCCTCCAGTCAGCCTCCTGTCAGCCTCCTGTCACCCTCCTGTCAGCCTCCCGTCAGCCTCCCGTCAGCCTCCCGTCGGCCTCCCGTCGACCTCCCGTCACCCTCCTGTCACCCTCCCGTCGGCCTCCTGTCACCCTCCTGTCGGCCTCCTATCACCCTCCCGTCGGCCTCCTATCACCCCCCCGTCGGCCTCCTGTCACCCTCCCGTCGGCCTCCTGTCGGCCTCCTGTCACCTTCCCATTGGCCTCCTGTCACCCTCCTGTCGGCCTCCCGTCGGCCTCCTGTCACCCTCCTGTCGGCCTCCTGTCACCCTCCCGTCGGCCTCCTGTCACCCTCCCGTCGGCCTCCTGTCACCCTCCCGTCGGCCTCCTGTCGGCCTCCTGTCACCTTCCCGTCGGCCTCCTGTCACCCTCCCGTCGGCCTCCTGTCACCCTCCCGTCGGCCTCCCGTCGGCCTCCTGTCACCCTCCCGTCGGCCTCCCGTCGGCCTCCTGTCACCCTCCCGTCGGCCTCCCGTTGGCCTCCTGTCACCCTCCTGTCGGCCTCCTGTCACCCTCCCGTCGGCCTCCCGTTGGCCTCCTGTCACCCTCCCGTCGGCCTCCTGTCACCCTCCCGTCGGCCTCCTGTCACCCTCCCGTCGGCCTCCTGTCACCCTCCCGTCGGCCTCCTGTCACCTTCCCGTCGGCCTCCTGTTACCCTCCCGTCGGCCTCCTGTCACCCTCCCGTCGGCCTCCTGTCACCCTCCCGTCGGCCTCCTGTCACCCTCCCGTCGGCCTCCTGTCGGCCTCCTGTCACCCTCCCGTTGGCCTCCTGTCACCCTCCCGTCGGCCTCCTGTCGGCCTCCCATCACCCTCCTGTCGGCCTCCTGTCACTCTCCTGTCGGCCTCCTGTCACCCTCCCGTCGGCCTCCTGTCACCCTCCCGTCGGCCTCCTGTCGGCCTCCTGTCACTCTCCTGTCGGCCTCCTGTCACCCTCCCGTCGGCCTCCTGTCACCCTCCCGTCGGCCTCCTGTCGGCATCCTGTCACCCTCCAGTCAGCCTCCTGTCAGCCTCCTGTCACCCTCCTGTCAGCCTCCCGTCGGCCTCCTGTCAGCCTCCTGTCACCCTCCTGTCACCCTCCTGTCGGCCTCCTGTCGGCCTCCTGTCAGCCTCCTGTCACCCTCCTGTCGGCCTCCTGTCACCCTCCCGTCGGCCTCCTGTCACCCTCCTGTCAGCCTCCTGTCGGCCTCCTGTCACCTTCCCGTCGGCCTCCTGTCACCCTCCTGTCACCCTCCCGTCGGCCTCCTGTCGGCATCCTGTCACCCTCCAGTCAGCCTCCTGTCAGCCTCCTGTCACCCTCCTGTCAGCCTCCCGTCAGCCTCCCGTCAGCCTCCCGTCGGCCTCCCGTCGACCTCCCGTCACCCTCCTGTCACCCTCCCGTCGGCCTCCTGTCACCCTCCTGTCGGCCTCCTATCACCCTCCCGTCGGCCTCCTATCACCCCCCCGTCGGCCTCCTGTCACCCTCCCGTCGGCCTCCTGTCGGCCTCCTGTCACCTTCCCATTGGCCTCCTGTCACCCTCCTGTCGGCCTCCTGTCGGCATCCCGTCACCCTCCCGTCGGCCTCCTGTCACCCTCCTGTCGGCCTCCTGTCGGCATCCTGTCACCCTCCTGTCGGCCTCCTGTCACCCTCCAGTAACCCTTCCCGTCGGCCTCCTGTCACCCTCCTGTCGGCCTCCTGTCGGCATCCTGTCACCCTCCAGTCAGCCTCCTGTCAGCCTCCTGTCACCCTCCTGTCAGCCTCCGTCAGCCTCCTGTCACCCTCCCATCGGCCTCCTGTCGGCCTCCCGTCGGCCTCCCGTCACCCTCCTGTCACCCTCCCGTCGGCCTCCTGTCACCCTCCCGTCGGCCTCCTATCACCCTCCCGTCGGCCTCCTGTCGGCCTCCCGTCGGCCTCCCGTCACCCTCCTGTCACCCT
The DNA here is from genome assembly GCF_029633865.1 of Lampris incognitus. Taxonomy (NCBI): domain Eukaryota; kingdom Metazoa; phylum Chordata; class Actinopteri; order Lampriformes; family Lampridae; genus Lampris; species Lampris incognitus. The sequence goes on along the minus strand of NC_079211.1, from coordinate 154,022,748 downwards.
CCCGTCGGCCTCCTATCACCCTCCCGTCGGCCTCCTGTCACCCTCCCGTCGGCCTCCTGTCGGCCTCCCGTCGGCCTCCTGTCACCCTCCCGTCGGCCTCCTGTCACCCTCCCGTCGGCCTCCTGTCACCCTCCCGTCGGCCTCCTGTCACCCTCCCGTCGGCCTCCTGTCACCCTCCCGTCGGCCTCCTGTCGGCCTCCCGTCGGCCTCCCATCACCTTCCCGTTGGCCTCCTGTCACCCTCCCGTCGGCCTCCTGTCGGCCTCCCTTCGGCCTCCCGTCACCTTCCCGTTGGCCTCCTGTCACCCTCCTGTCGGCATCCCGTCACCCTCCCGTCGGCCTCCTGTCACCCTCCTGTCGGCCTCCTGTCGGCATCCTGTCACCCTCCTGTCACCCTCCCGTCGGCATCCCGTCACCCTCCCGTCGGCATCCTGTCACCCTCCTGTCACCCTCCTGTCGGCATCCCGTCACCCTCCCGTCGGCATCCTGTCACCCTCCTGTCACCCTCCTGTCGGCATCCTGTCACCCTCCTGTCACCCTCCTGTCGGCATCCTGTCACCCTCCCGTCGGCCTCCTGTCACCCTCCTGTCGGCCTCCTGTCACCCTCCTGTCGGCCTCCTGTCGGCATCCTGTCACCCTCCTGTCACCCTCCCGTCGGCATCCCGTCACCCTCCCGTCGGCATCCTGTCACCCTCCTGTCACCCTCCTGTCGGCATCCCGTCACCCTCCCGTCGGCCTCCTGTCACCCTCCTGTCGGCCTCCTGTCGGCATCCTGTCACCCTCCAGTCAGCCTCCTGTCACCCTCCTGTCAGCCCCTCATGTTTGCTCTACACAGCAGATGGTGGAGGTGGGGTACAGAAGTAGTTCTGCTACTGTTCTGGTGGAAATCCCTCCTACTTAAACAACCACTGATCCAAATAGTTGGAATGGTTCAACCCACATGGTGGAGACCAGGTCATGGGAAAAGTATGAGCTGGTTAAGGAGTGGGAAGACCATTTCTCTATCTCAGCCATGTTTCAGCCACTCATCTGAAGAAGAGCTGGCTCTTCACTGACCTGCTCAGCTACATGGAGGTAGACGATGAGAACATACAAGGCCAGAAGAGCTGGCTCTTCACTGACCTGCTCAGCTACATGGAGGTAGACGATGAGAACATACAAGGCCAGAAGAGCTGGCTCTTCACTGACCTGCTCAGCCACATGGAGGTAGACAATGAGAACATACAAGGCCAGAAGAGCTGGCTCTTCACTGACCTGCTCAGCTACATGGAGGTAGACAATGAGAACATACAAGGCCAGAAGAGCTGGCTCTTCACTGACCTGCTCAGCTACATGGAGGTAGACAATGAGAACATACAAGGCCAGAAGAGCTGGCTCTTCACTGACCTGCTCAGCTACATGGAGGTAGACGATGAGAACATACAAGGCCAGAAGAGCTGGCTCTTCACTGACCTGCTCAGCTACATGGAGGTAGACGATGAGAACATACAAGGCCAGAAGAGCTGGCTCTTCACTGACCTGCTCAGCTACATGGAGGTAGACGATGAGAACATACAAGGCCAGAAGAGCTGGCTCTTCACTGACCTGCTCAGCTACATGGAGGTAGACAATGAGAACATACAAGGCCAGAAGAGCTGGCTCTTCACTGACCTGCTCAGCTACATGGAGGTAGACAATGAGAACATACAAGGCCAGAAGAGCTGGCTCTTCACTGACCTGCTCAGCTACATGGAGGTAGACAATGAGAACATACAAGGCCAGAAGAGCTGGCTCTTCACTGACCTGCTCAGCTACATGGAGGTAGACGATGAGAACATACAAGGCCAGAAGAGCTGGCTCTTCACTGACCTGCTCAGCTACATGGAGGTAGACAATGAGAACATACAAGGCCAGAAGAGCTGGCTCTTCACTGACCTGCTCAGCTACATGGAGGTAGACGATGAGAACATACAAGGCCAGAAGAGCTGCGTTCTGCATGACGGGCAGTAAGTAGCTCTACACAGACTCCGTCTCTGGGTGCTGTGAACGGCCAGACTGACATTTGAAGGTTTTGCAGGTAAAATATGAATGCCGGTAAGAATATTTCTGAAAATGTTGAACCAATATTTTGCTCGCTATTGCTTGTGCTGATGTGCAGACAGGGCAACTTGATGCAAAGATAATTCTCAGTATTTGTGGGGGGGGGGGGAGAGCAAACCACACCCCTCCTTCATCAGGGTCAAAAATCTTTTTTTTTCTTTTTTGACACATCCAAATGAAATCACACAGTGTTTCCATAACCAATTCTTCAGGTGCTAAGTGGGATCAGTTATAGATGAGCAGAAGGTGTGGCCGTGATTCCTGATGGAGCTGTGTTTTCTCTGCTAGGCCGGGTGAAGTACAGCCTTACCAGGTAGTCATCTGGTTTGATCCCAAACAGGTCCCTGAAGTAGCGAAAAGCCAGCGGGGCGTAGGTTTTGAAGCGGAAGTCTGGGTAGTGATGTGCTGGTGTCAAGTTGCTCCCTTCGCTGGCAATTGTGATGAAGAAGCGAGCCAGAAACAGACACACAAAATGGTGCATTAGTATCAATATTTCAACAACAACAACAACAACAACAACAACTTAGACCTGAAAGAGGGAGCACAGACATGGCTTTTTGAGGTGATGTAGGAGAGACACATAAGATGTCCATGTCACTAATACAGTTCTGGAGCTCTGTAACTATTCAATACATCCATCCATCCATCCATCCATCCATCCATCCATCCATCCATCCATCCATCCATCCATCTATTAGCCAAGCCGTTTATCACCATCAGGCTCGCAGGATGCTGGAGCCTCACCCAGCAGTCACTGGGTGGCAGGCGGGGAGAGACTCTGGACAGGCCACCAGGCCACCACACACACCCACACACACACACATACACACACACACACCCACACACACACACACACACACACACACACACACACCCACACACACACACACACACATACACACACACACACCCACACACATACACACACATACACACACACACACACACACCCACACATACACACACACACACATACATACACACATACATACACATACACACCCACCCACCCTAGGAAGAATTTAGTACGGCTGATTCACCTGACCTACATGTCTTTGAGTCACCTGACCTACATGTCTTTGAGTCACCTGACCTACATGTCTTTGAGTCACCTGACCTACATGTCTTTGAGTCACCTGACCTACATGTCTTTGAGTCACCTGACCTACATATCTTTGAGTCACCTGACCTACATATCTTTGAGTCACCTGACCTACATATCTTTGAGTCACCTGACCTACATGTCTTTGAGTCACCTGACCTACATATCTTTGAGTCACCTGACCTACATGTCTTTGAGTCACCTGACCTACATGTCTTTGAGTCACCTGACCTACATGTCTTTGAGTCACCTGACCTACATGTCTTTAGACTTTGGGAAGAACCGGAGCCCCTGGAGGAAACCTATGCAGACACGGGGAGAACATGCAAACTCCACTCAGAGGAAGACCTGGGACCACCCCCAGGGTTGGACTACCCCGGGGTTCAAACCCAAGACCTTCTTGCTGTGAGGCGACTGCACTAACCACTGTGCCACCGTGCTGCTCCTTTATTAATCCCCTTGGGGAAATCTGGTTCCTGCAAATGAGCCCCTCCTACCTGTGATCTGTGTACTGAACCCCTCCTACCTGTGATCTGTGTACTGAACCCCTCCTACCTGTGATCTGTGTACTGAACCCCTCCTACCTGTGATCTGTGTACTGAACCCCTCCTACCTGTGATCTGTGTACTGAACCCCTCCTACCTGTGATCTGTGTACTGAACCCCTCCTACCTGTGATCTGTGTACTGAACCCCTCCTACCTGTGATCTGTGTACTGAACCCCTCCTACCTGTGATCTGTGTACTGAGCCCCTCCTACCTGTGATCTGTGTACTGAACCCCTCCTACCTGTGATCTGTGTACTGAACCCCTCCTACCTGTGATCTGTGTACTGAACCCCTCCTACCTGTGATCTGTGTACTGAACCCCTCCTACCTGTGATCTGTGTACTGAACCCCTCCCAGCTGTGATCTGTGTACTGAACCCCTCCTACCTGTGATCTGTGTACTGAACCCCTCCTAGCTGTGATCTGTGTACTGAACCCCTCCTACCTGTGATCTGTGTACTGAACCCCTCCCAGCTGTGATCTGTGTACTGAACCCCTCCTACCTGTGATCTGTGTACTGAACCCCTCCTACCTGTGATCTGTGTACTGAGCCCCTCCTACCTGTGATCTGTGTACTGAACCCCTCCTACCTGTGATCTGTGTACTGAACCCCTCCTACCTGTGATCTGTGTACTGAACCCCTCCTACCTGTGATCTGTGTACTGAACCCCTCCTACCTGTGATCTGTGTACTGAACCCCTCCCAGCTGTGATCTGTGTACTGAACCCCTCCTACCTGTGATCTGTGTACTGAACCCCTCCTACCTGTGATCTGTGTACTGAACCCCTCCTACCTGTGATCTGTGTACTGAACCCCTCCTACCTGTGATCTGTGTACTGAACCCCTCCCAGCTGTGATCTGTGTACTGAACCCCTCCCAGCTGTGATCTGTGTACTGAACCCCTCCTACCTGTGATCTGTGTACTGAACCCCTCCTACCTGTGATCTGTGTACTGAACCCCTCCCAGCTGTGATCTGTGTACTGAACCCCTCCTACCTGTGATCTGTGTACTGAACCCCTCCTACCTGTGATCTGTGTACTGAACCCCTCCTACCTGTGATCTGTGTACTGAACCCCTCCCAGCTGTGATCTGTGTACTGAACCCCTCCCAGCTGTGATCTGTGTACTGAACCCCTCCTACCTGTGATCTGTGTACTGAACCCCTCCTACCTGTGATCTGTGTACTGAACCCCTCCCAGCTGTGATCTGTGTACTGAACCCCTCCTACCTGTGATCTGTGTACTGAACCCCTCCTACCTGTGATCTGTGTACTGAACCCCTCCCAGCTGTGATCTGTGTACTGAACCCCTCCTACCTGTGATCTGTGTACTGAACCCCTCCTACCTGTGATCTGTGTACTGAACCCCTCCTACCTGTGATCTGTGTACTGAACCCCTCCTACCTGTGATCTGTGTACTGAACCCCTCCTACCTGTGATCTGTGTACTGAACCCCTCCTACCTGTGATCTGTGTACTGAACCCCTCCTAGCTGTGATCTGTGTACTGAACCCCTCCTACCTGTGATCTGTGTACTGAACCCCTCCTACCTGTGATCTGTGTACTGAACCCCTCCTACCTGTGATCTGTGTACTGAACCCCTCCTACCTGTGATCTGTGTACTGAACCCCTCCTAGCTGTGGCCAAGTCATCTATGGGAACCCAGATTAACTGGCACGGTTTCTGACAAACTGGCCTGTATTAAGTTGCGGGCCTGGAGACAGGCGAGGGGCTCCGGTTACTGGATCTGAACAGTACCAGCACACTGGAACACATGAGACTGGTGCCCCGTTTTCTGTAGGAGGAACAAAAGGAGAAAAACTAGCAATAACCCACATTGTTGTGTGGTTGATTGTGCTCGGAAAGTCCAGACATTCTCCGACTGGCAAAGCTCACATGCAGACTGGCCCCGTTTCATAACTGACCCGTGTGCCACCGGGCCACATCACACGGCTGGAAGGACGTCCGGTCAGGCTCGCGGGACTACACTTTGGGACCTGTGTTGAGAAACCTCACACTTGCTAACGACGGGTTTTATTTTCCAGGACACCGCTAACAGTTGTTCGGACCGGGAGGGGTTAGTCTTGTTTACTGGGGGAACGAGGCAACAATGCTGGCGTTATGTTCGGCTGTTATGTTCTGGAATGTTCTGGAATGTTCTGGAATGGGATCCAGGCAACAGCGTGGCTCTGCCGTGAAACATTATACCTGTGATTACCGCTGAATGAAATCTAGCTGTTCTGTTTAAAGCATGCAGGCAAGGACGGTTGCATCCAGAAAAGTGGGCAACATGCATCCGGGTAGCGTAGCGGTCCAACACAGGGACCGCCGGTTCAAATCCCCATGTTACCTCCGGCGCGTCCCTACACACACAATTGGCCGTGTCTGCGGGTGGGAAGCCGGTTGTGGGTATGTGTCCTGGTCGCTGCAGTGGAGCCTCCTCTGGCTGGCTGGCTGGCTGGCTGGCTGGGGGGGGGGGGAGCTGGGGGGGAGTAGCGGGATCCTCCCACGCGCTACGTCCCCCTGGTGAAACTCCTCACTGTCAGGGGAAAAGAAGCGGCCGGTGACTCCACATGTCTGGGAGGAGACATGTGGTAGTCTGCAGCCCTCCCCGGATCAGCAGAGAGGGGGTGGAGCAGAGACCGGGACGGCTCGGAAGCGTGGGGAAAAGCAGGCAATATGAAAATGGATGGCTCCAATCCTCCGCCTTGGCTGAGTTAAGCTGGACATTTAAGAAACACACACCAACGACGACATCCCTCTGAGTAGGCTTACCACAAATCTAAATAAATATCGCTTCCCAAAGGAGTGGTATTGACAACAAGTCACGTTATGTAGGAGTTAAGTCATGTTTACTTGTAACATAATGAATTTTAGACTGGACTGTAAATAAGTCGTCAAGTCCAGTCCAGTCCAGTCCAGTCCAGTCCAGTCAATGTTACTTGTATAGCCCAATATCACAAATGACAAATGTGCCTCATGGGGCTTAACAGCAACACAACAGCCCGTCTCTACGTAGACCCTCTCGTCGGGTAAGGAACACCTCCCTAAAACCCTTTGGCAGGGAGAAACACAAGGAGGAGGAGCTCTCTCCCAAGACGCACAACGTGCAACAATGTTGTGTTTACACAGTTTACACGATACAACACGGAAATAGGAAGACACAATGACAGTGGAATTATCTGCTACATGAAGAAGATGATGAGGAGGAGGAGGAGGATGATGCCAAGCAGCATCCAGACAACACATAACAATCACCGCGATTACAGTGCTTTGTTTACTTCCGGGTAGAAGCCCCTTTCCACTACACTGGCTTCTTGTTGCCGTTTCCACATTGTACCACGTGTGTGTGTACCACGTGTGTGTGTACCATGTGTGTGTGTACCACGTGTGTGTGTACCACGCATGTGTGTACCACGTGTGTGTACCATGTGTGTACCATGTGTGTGTACCACGTGTGTGTACCATGTGTGTGTACCACGTGTGTGTACCATGTGTGTGTAGCATGTGTGTACCACGTGTGTGTGTACCACGTGTGTGTGTACCACGTGTGTGTGTACCACGCGTGTGTGTACCACGTGTGTGTACCACCTGTGTGTGTACCATGTGTGTACCACGTGTGTGTACCATGTGTGTACCATGTGTCTGTACCACGTGTGTGTACCACGTGTGTGTGTACCACGTGTATGTGTGTGTGTGTACCACGTGTGTGTGTACCACGTGTGTGTGTGCCACGTGTGTGTGCCACGTGTGTGTACCACGTGTGTGTACCACGTGTGTGTACCACGCGTGTGTACCACGTGTGTGTACCACCTGTGTGTGTACCACGTGTGTGTACCATGTGTGTGTACCACGTGTGTGTACCACGTGTGTGTGTACCACGTGTATGTGTGTGTGTACCGTGTGTGTGTACCACGTGTGTGTGTGCCACGTGTGTGTGTACCACGTGTGTGTGTACCACGTGTGTGTACCACGTGTGTGTACCACGTGTGTGTACCACGTGTGTGTGTACCACGTGTATGTGTGTGTGTGTACCACGTGTGTGTGTACCACGTGTGTGTGTGTACCACGTGTGTGTACCACGTGTGTGTGTGTGTGTACCACGTGTGTGTGTGTGTACCACGTGTGTGTGTGTGTACCACGTGTGTGTGTAGCTGTAAGTGCAGCGTGTCTGCTGTGTTGTGTCAGCACAGGACAGGGCACGGCACGGCTGAACAGACATCAAAGAAGGTTGACTCGGTTCAGCCGGACCCAGTGTTTCCAGACATGGGGTCCAGGGGGGTATTCCAGAAAGGAGGCTCAGCGAACTCGGAGTCTGTCCCTGAAGTCTGAGTGGACTTCCTGGGAGACGGGAAAGTCCGAGTGTCCGGCTCCAGAACAGCCGATCTGAATGAGTTCCACCTACGCTGACTATGTGCACCCGGAGTTCCCGCGTGCACAAGCACAATAAAAAGCCATCATCAATGGAGCCCCGATACCACGAGTCACCATGGCAACTGACAGGAAACGAGCGAGTTATCTCACCCTGATTGGGTTGGAGGTGTTAATGCGGGCCTATGGCGACTATGAATATATGCTGCAGAAGCAGCAGGGAAGGAGGGAAGGAGGGAGGCAGGGAGGCAGGGAAGGAGGGAAGGAGGGAAGGGCAGGGAGGCAGGGCCGCCTGGGAGGCAGGGAAGGGCAGGGAGGCAGGGAAGGGCAGGGAGGCAGGGAAGGGAAGGGAAGGGCAGAGCCGCCTGGGAGGCAGGGCCGCCTGGGAGGCAGGGAAGGGCAGGGAGGCAGGGAAGGGCAGAGCCGCCTGGGAGGCAGGGAAGGAGGGAAGGAGGGAGGCAGGGAAGGAGGGAAGGGCAGGGAGGCAGGGCCGCCTGGGAGGCAGGGAAGGGCAGGGAGGCAGGGAGGCAGGGAAGGGCAGGGAAGGGCAGGGCCGCCTGGGAGGCAGGGAGGCAGGGAAGGGCAGGGAAGGGCAGGGCCGCCTGGGAGGCAGGGAAGGGCAGGGAAGGGCAGGGCCGCCTGGGAGGCAGGGAGGCAGGGAAGGGCAGGGAAGGGCAGGGCCGCCTGGGAGGCAGGGAGGCAGGGAAGGGCAGGGCCGCCTGGGAGGCAGGGAAGGAGGGAAGGAGGGAGGCAGGGAAGGAGGGAAGGGCAGGGCCGCCTGGGAGGCAGGGGAGGGCAGGGCCGCCTGGGAGGCAGGGAAGGGCAGGGAGGCAGGGAAGGGAAGGGAAGGGCAGGGAAGGGCAGGGCCGCCTGGGAGGCAGGGAGGCAGGGAAGGGCAGGGCCGCCTGGGAGGCAGGGAAGGGCAGGGAGGCAGGGAAGGGAAGGGAAGGGCAGGGAAGGGCAGGGCCGCCTGGGAGGCAGGGAGGCAGGGAAGGGCAGGGCCGCCTGGGAGGCAGGGAAGGGCAGGAAAGGGCAGGGAAGGGCAGGGAAGGGCAGGGCCGCCTGGGAGGCAGGGAAGGGCAGGGCCGCCTGGGAGGCAGGGAAGGGCAGGGAAGGGCAGGGCCGCCTGGGAGGCAGGGAAGGGCAGGGAGGCAGGGAAGGGAAGGGAAGGGCAGGGAAGGGCAGGGCCGCCTGGGAGGCAGGGAGGCAGGGAAGGGCAGGGCCGCCTGGGAGGCAGGGAAGGGCAGGAAAGGGCAGGGAAGGGCAGGGAAGGGCAGGGCCGCCTGGGAGGCAGGGAAGGGCAGGGCCGCCTGGGAGGCAGGGAAGGGCAGGAAAGGGCAGGGAGGCAGGGAAGGGCAGGTAAGGGCAAGGAAGGGCAGGGCCGCCTGGGAGAACACCGCTGCAGGAGTCGATGCGTCAGTCTGCCGCTCTAGTCCACTGACTTAGCATGTACCCGTGCTGAAGCTCGTAGCGTACAGGGATAAATAACAAATGGGAATAACATCCGGTTTTTTAAATTGACGTTGGCTATTAAACAAAATAAATATTCATTCAGCGGCTACTTCAAGTGGTAATTTAAACCCCTAACAAAAGGTTGTTTGAACGCGTCCTCTCTTAATATCCCACATAGCAGACTAACACTTACAATGTTTACACATCTTCTATTATATCGCGGTCTTTTCAAATGTGACGATGTGTACATGAACACCCAATGAAATACTAATTTTAAAAAAACAAACATTTGACTTCTGCTCAGCCAACAGAAAGAAGGCAGAGGCCCGAAAAACGGGTGGAGGGCCACCGCCACCACCACCACCACCACCTCTGCCAGGGGCTGAGGAGCTGGCCCTCAGCCAGCATTGTAGCCGACCGGTTACAAATCCCAATTTGTAAAGCACACCTTCCAAATAATGGACACACACACAAAAAGAGATATATTTTCATTATTTAATTCAACAAAGGTGGTTTATTTCACAAAAACTGAACATTTAACATGTGCAAAAGTATGTGAACCCTTGTATTAGTAGCTTGTGGCTCCTCCTCCTTTTGCAGCCATCACTGCAACCAAACGTCTTCTGTAACCACTAACCAGTCTCTCACATCTGCTTATGGGGCTTTCTGCCCACTCCTCCTTGCAGAACTCAGCCAGTTGAGAGAGGTTGGAGGGACATCTGGTATGTACCAACTTCTTCAGGTCTCGCCACAACATTTTAGTTGGATTAAGGTCCGAACTTTGACTGGGCCAATCCAGAGTACGAATCCTCTTTCTCTGAAGCCATTCCTTTGTAGTTTTGCTGGAATGCTTTGGGTCATTGTCTTGTTGCATAATCCATTTTCGTCCCAGCTTCAACTCCCTGACTGACGGCAGGAGATTCTGGTCTAGAATTTGTTGATATGCCAGAGAATCCATGGTTCCTTGGATAATATGGAGTGGTCCAGGTCCAGAAGCAGAAAAGCAGCCCCAGACCTTCACATTTCCACCACCATGCTTCACTGTTGGGAGGAGGTTCTTTTCTTCATATGCAGTGTTGGCTTTTCTCCAAACATGTTGGTTTTGATTGTGACCAAATAATTCTATTTTGGACTCGTCTGTCCAGAGAATGGACTTCCAGAAGGTCTCTGGTTTGTCCAAGTGCTCTCTGGCAAAGTTGAAACGGGCAGCTTTGTTCTTTTTTGAGAGCAGAGGCTTCCTTCTAGCAACCCTCCCATGAACGTCATGGCTATTCAACTTCCGTCTGATTGTAGACGCATGCACATTTGTCCCAGATGATACCAGAGAGGTGTGCAACTCTCTAGAGGTGATGTGTGGGTTGGCCTTTACCTGATTTATTATTTTTCTGGTGCTTCTGGGTGATAGTTCTGATGGGCGTCCACTTCTAGGCAGAGTTGCTGTCATGTTGAAGGCCCTCCATTTGTAAATTATTTGTCTTACAGTGGATGGATGGAGCTGGAATCTCTTGGAGATGGTCTTATATCCCTCCCCAGACTGATGGGCTGTCACTACCCTCTTCTTCATGTCCTCGGATATCTCCTTTGCTCTCGGCATTGTTGATTTGTATGGGACCACAGTGGTTTGGTTGGTTTCCTCTCTCTTTTAATTAGTGCAGGCCAAACCCTTTCCCAAGGATGTCTCATTTCATTGGTCTGCTTAAATGATTAATTAAGCACCCAAATGTGTTTCACCACAGTCTGTTACCTGCTTGACTTAACCAATGCAGCTGGGGGTTCACTTACTTCTGCACATACACTAATTCCATGTTTCATGTAGTTTTTGGGCTACTAAAACAAGTCCCACTATACAAGTACATGAAATTGATAAACATATATCTGACATTTCATACATAAAAACTGGTAATGATAGAATAAGAAAATCATGGTAAAACAACAGAAACATCTAAACTGCTCAAGGCGTTCACATACTTTCAAGCAGCACTGTATATATCACATACCCCCCCCCCCCCCAAAAAGTTGTGGATGGTGTCATCTGCCTCGTCCAGCCTCCGACTACTGAGGCAATTGAGCACCCTGCATCTGTAAGTATTCCATACTCAGATGGTAGTTTAGAGTATTCTGAAACAGTATCTTTTCCTGCATCATAGGAGGAGGAGGAGGAGGAGGAGGAGGGGGAGGATGAAGAAACGCTGTCTGCTGCCACAGGGAGAGATCCAGAGAGACCTACAGAAGTATGTCTTAATATGATGTATAGCTACCGGCAGTTCTCTAGCCCTTCACATCCCTTATACATGCTGAGTGGGATGTGGAGTTGGCCGTGTGTACTGAAGTGATGAGCAGAAAGAACGGACAAACAACTAGAACATTCTTCTGCTTCAGCAGAACACGGCTGGGCATCACGAGGAGGGTCCATCAACTTCCACAGCACAGCCTGACCCGGTGAGCTGTTCGGTCAGTACCATGTTAAATCTGCATGTCGAACTGGAGGATGTAAATGTCGTCCATGTGCTCCCCAGTTCCCAGCTAAGGAGTTTTACAGAGTCCACCTAGTGAGGACTGTTGCAAAGACGGAAAAGGAAATGGTCTGTCTGGAGCGCCAGATCAGAACAACCGACCTTGAAATGCTGTCACTGGACCGCCAGGTGAGGTGGGTGCATTGTCACAGGTGAAACACGTTAATGGTTGGAGCTGTATTACAAACGCTAACGGTTGCTTTTCTACTTTTAGGGGATAAAGACGAGCAAAACCGATATGACTTGTTTGTCTTTATGTGACTGTTTTCCTCAGAAAAGTAACTTCTGGTAATTCTGTCCCGGACAGCCCCTCCATCCTGGACGTCTGCAGGGTGTATGGGATGGTCATCCTCAGGGTCATTCATCTGTACGGCAGGGTGTTGCTCCTCTCTAATAACTGCAATATTATGGAGAACAACACAAGACTCTCTCGCCACGTAAAGCATTTCCAACCAGTTGTGCCTCAATGTCGATGGGATTACGAATAGACGGACAATCCATGTGTGGTAGCGTGCTTCCGGTAGGAGGAGACGGGTAGAAACTCCGGGTTTCTTATAGAAAACCTGCCAGCGAGCAGGTTATGTTCACAGACTCTGTTACCATGGTGACTTACTCAGCGTTTCATTTGCCTCGCTGTCTGGAACGGATAACTCAGAGTTTCCCTCATCTCAGGGTTAACCTACTCGGAGTTTTCACATAACCCGCTTTCTGGAATACCCCCCCCCAACCCCCCGATGAACTGATTCAACCGTCTTCGATGTTCTTACTGCATTACGGAGCATGCATCAAGACTCTAACCAGCCGCTTCTGAATCCAGCTGAGTGAGTGAGTGAGTGGGTGGGTGAGTGAGTGAGTGAGTGAGTGAGTGAGTGAGTGAGTGGGTGAGTGAGTGAGTGAGTGAGTGAGTGAGTGGGTGGGTGAGTGAGTGAGTGAGTGAGTGAGTGAGTGAGTGAGTGAGTGAGTGGGTGAGTGAGTGAGTGAGTGGGTGGGTGAGTGAGTGAGTGGGTGGGTGAGTGAGTGAGTGAGTGAGTGAGTGAGTGAGTGAGTGAGTGAGTGAGTGAGTGGGTGAGTGGGTGAGTGAGTGAGTGAGTGAGTGAGTGAGTGAGTGAGTGAGTGAGTGAGTGGGTGGGTGAGTGAGTGAGTGAGTGAGTGAGTGAGTGAGTGAGTGAGTGAGTGAGTGAGTGGGTGAGTGAGTGAGTGAGTGAGTGAGTGAGTGAGTGAGTGAGTGAGTGAGTGAGTGAGTGAGTGAGTGAGTGAGTGAGTGAGTGGGTGAGTGGGTGAGGATGCACCCTTTTCGCTGGGGATCTTTACATGGGGATATGACAGCATGGGGTGGGCGTTCAAAACCCTCTGTGGGATCAGCTGCCATCCAAACCTGCACGGACAGAGTGAATCAACCCCTAAAGAGGAACATCACGTGTTGCAGGAAGACAAGACAGAAGCAAAATAGAGAGAGGGGAGAGGTGAAAAAAGGGTGCGACAGCTCGCCGTCATTCAGCCGTGCTTTCAAGACTCGCTGCCTTGCCCGGAGGGGGCGCTGTAGAGCAGGCAGGCTGAACGAACAAGGTGAAACGAGGGAGCCATTACATCAGATGGCAGACCTCGAACAGGCGGCGGCATTCCCATACCAATGTTTCCCCCGTTTTGTTTGTTGAGCAATTGTGTGATTGTTTTGTCCCTACTGACAGGCTCAGATCAGCTGATTTGATGTCTTCTGCTCATGTATCGCTCATCTTTCTGTGACCGACGCTCCCAGGCTGCACTGCGAGGACGGGGCCACGAGCTCGACTCCTACTGGGACTTTTTTTGAAAGAAAAACACTATTTTTGTCATTGTACGGTTAAAACGAAATATGTTCTCTGCATTTAACCCATCCTATTGTATAGCAGCGGTGGGCAGCCACAGTGCCCGGGGAGCAACTCCACTTCTTCTTTCCATTGCCTTGCTCAGGGGCACAGGCAGGAGTATTAACCCTAACATGCATGTCCTTTTGATGGTGGGAGGAAACCGGAGCCCCCGGAGGAAACCCACATAGACACGGGGAGAACATGCAAACTCCACACAGAGGACGACCCAGGACCACCCCCAAGGTTGGACTATCCCGGGGCTCGAACCCAGGACCTTCTTGCTGTGAGGTGACAGTGCTAACCACTGGGCCACCGTGCCCCGCCCATTTTACCGTCTTCATTCATCCCTCCATTATCCAAACCACCTATCCTGCTCTCAGGGTCACAGGGACCCAGCAGTCATTGAATGGCAGGTGGGGAGACACCCTGGACAGGCCGCCAAGCCATCACCGGGCCGACACATGCATGCACGCACACACGCACACGCGCACACGCACACACACACACACACACACACACACACACACACACACACACACACACACACACACACACACACACACACACACACACACACACACACACACACACACACACACACACACACACACACACGTCAGTACAGCCGGTTCACCTGACCTCCATGTGTTTGGACTGCGGGAGGAAACCAGAGCACCCGGAGGAAACCCACATAGACACGGGGAGAACATGCAAACTCCACACAGAGGACGACCCGGGACGACCCCAAGGTTGGACTACCCTGGGGCTCGAACCCAGGACTTTTTGCTGTGAGGTGACCATGCTAACCACTGTGCCACCATGCCGCCCAGTCTTCATTCAACAAGACGCTATGTCAACATTTGGACACCTGTAACTGGAGTCTGTAAGGCCTAAATGGGACGAATGCTTGATGGCTGACGAGTATTCTCCTGACAGCAAGAGATGAACGTAGGAGCCCAAGAAAGGCTTGCATAAACCATCCATCTGACTTCCTGTAAGGGAAAGAGAAACGACAGCTACGACAGCACGCCCTGGCAGGACATCCCCTCTTCTCTTTCTCAGCCCACCGACTTACAGAAGGGCTGCTTTGACCTATAAATGTTGGCCACATAGATGAAATGATGATGACGTTTCTTTTTGCATCGTTTTAACGTGAATATTTCCATTTGAGGAAAACTCTTCTGCTTGTTTGTACCAAGTGCAGTGCATGAGGAGCTGAGTTTGTCCGTCATCAGGCCATTTCTCAACACCCACAGTAAGAGCTGACATTACAGTAGCAGCTTGTGGCCCACGCTGTCAGGGAATCTCACCAAGCTACCACCTTAACAGTCTCTGTGGAGCAGCTTGTGACCCACGCTGGAAGGGAATCTCACCAAGCTACCACCTTAACAGTCTCTGTGGAGCAGCTTGTGACCCACGCTGTCAGGGAATAGCAGCAAGCTACCACCTTAACAGTCTCTGTGGAGCAGCTTGTGACCCACGCTGTCAGGGAATAGCAGCAAGCTACCACCTTAACAGTCTCTGTGGAGCAGCTTGTGACCCACGCTGTCAGGGAATCTCACCAAGCTACCACCTTAACAGTCTCTGTGGAGCAGCTTGTGACCCACGCTGTCAGGGAATCTCACCAAGCTACCACCTTAACAGTCTCTGTGGAGCAGCTTGTGACCCACGCTGTCAGGGAATCTCACCAAGCTACCACCTTAACAGTCTCTGTGGAGCAGCTTGTGACCCACGCTGTCAGGGAATCTCACCAAGCTACCACCTTAACAGTCTCTGTGGAGCAGCTTGTGACCCACGCTGGAAGGGAATCTCACCAAGCTACCACCTTAACAGTCTCTGTGGAGCAGCTTGTGACCCACGCTGTCAGGGAATCTCACCAAGCTACCACCTTAACAGTCTCTGTGGAGCAGCTTGTGGCCCACGCTGGAAGGGAATCTCACCAAGCTACCACCTTAACAGTCTCTGTGGAGCAGCTTGTGGCCCACGCTGGAAGGGAATCTCACCAAGCTACCACCTTAACAGTCTCTGTGGAGCAGCTTGTGGCCCACGCTGGAAGGGAATCTCACCAAGCTACCACCTTAACAGTCTCTGTGGAGCAGCTTGTGACCCACGCTGGAAGGGAATCTCACCAAGCTACCACCTTAACAGTCTCTGTGGAGCAGCTTGTGACCCACGCTGTCAGGGAATAGCAGCAAGCTACCACCTTAACAGTCTCTGTGGAGCAGCTTGTGACCCACGCTGTCAGGGAATCTCACCAAGCTACCACCTTAACAGTCTCTGTGGAGCAGCTTGTGACCCACGCTGTCAGGGAATCTCACCAAGCTACCACCTTAACAGTCTCTGTGGAGCAGCTTGTGACCCACGCTGGAAGGGAATCTCACCAAGCTACCACCTTAACAGTCTCTGTGGAGCAGCTTGTGACCCACGCTGTCAGGGAATCTCACCAAGCTACCACCTTAACAGTCTCTGTGGAGCAGCTTGTGGCCCACGCTGTCAGGGAATCTCACCAAGCTACCACCTTAACAGTCTCTGTGGAGCAGCTTGTGACCCACGCTGGAAGGGAATCTCACCAAGCTACCACCTTAACAGTCTCTGTGGAGCAGCTTGTGACCCACGCTGTCAGGGAATCTCACCAAGCTACCACCTTAACAGTCTCTGTGGAGCAGCTTGTGACCCACGCTGTCAGGGAATCTCACCAAGCTACCACCTTAACAGTCTCCGTGGAGCAGCTTGTGACCCACGCTAGAAGGGAATCTCACCAAGCTACCACCTTAACAGTCTCTGTGGAGCAGCTTGTGACGATGCCGTCCTGGTGTACAGTAACCTGGGTTTTATGGAAATGCTTGTCTGTTATGCGAATGAAAATATCGAGTCCATCAGAAAATAAATAATTTGCAGTTCTTGAATAAATATATTTAAAGAAAAAAGAGTAATGCATTTGATAGTCCACATAAAACATAACCTGTAAAGCACAGTTCAACATACATATTATCACGTGACGAAGATGAGAGGGCAGGCAATATGAAATACTGACCTGGGCAGGAAAACACTCTCCACTACATAGAAGTCTTGCATGAGGACATCTCTGTCAGGCTTGGAGGTCAAGTTGCCCACGGTGTAGCCGATACCCAGCTGAATTGCCCCTTTCAGGGCTGATGATGTAGTCTGAAGGAGGATAAAGATAATTTATTACCTTTCTACTTGTTTTACTATCAAAAAAGGCTAAAAAAGGGTAGTAACAAGGGAAGACCTGATGATGAGGAAACTGTTGCATCCTTCTTCTGATGGCAGTTCCCCATGTCCCTCCCTAATTGCACTTGGCAAATTGCCCCACTCTTCCGAGCCGTCCCGGTCTCTGCTCCACCTCCTCTGCTGACCCGGGGGAGGGCTGCAGACTACCACATGCCTCCTCAGATACGTGTGGAGGCACCAGCCGCTTCTTTTCACCTGACAGTGAAGAGTTTCACCAGGGTGACGTAGCGCGTGGGAGGATCACACTCTCCCCCCCGTCCCCCGAACAGGCGCCCCGACCAGAGGAGGCGCTAGTGCAGCGACCAGGACACATACCCACATCCTGCTTCCCCCCCGCAGACACGACTAATTGTGTCTGTAGGGACGCCCGACCAAGCCGGAGGTAACACGGGGATTCGAACCGGCGATCTTCGTGTTGGTAGGCAACGGAGTAGACCGCTGCGCTGCCCAGGCGCCCCTGCAGCAAGCTGTGTGTTGTGCTGATATTATGTGCATATAAAGCTGTGTGTTGTGCTGATATTATGTGCATATACAGCTGTGTGTTGTGCTGATATTATGTGCATATAAAGCTGTGTGTTGTGCTGATATTATGTGCATATACAGCTGTGTGTTGTGCTGATATTATGTGCATATACAGCTGTGTGTTGTGCTGATATTATGTGCATATACAGCTGTGTGTTGTGTTGATATTATGTGCATATACAGCTGTGTGTTGTGCTGATATTATGTGCATATAAAGCTGTGTGTTGTGCTGATATTATGTGCATATAATAACCCCGCCGTCTGACAGGCTGGGATGCAAAGTTCTGGTCTTGTCATGAAAACAGACTTCCGACTTCGTGACGTCACCTTCAGTATACAACGGTAGCCATATTTAAATGATCCCTGGTATTTGGTCCTTGAAAGTTCTTCAGTCCAAACCCTTTGATTGTACCCAGGACTGCAGAAAGCCCGCGCAATAGCGGGCTTTCTGCAGTCGTCATAAGAGGTACTACGGAAAGCAAGGCCGAGGCGAGGTGCTGGTCTGAGGGGTCAAGCTTTACCTTCTTGTACGTTTTCTCTCTGCTGCTGTTCCAAGACCCTCCTGTCCCATTTTCTGTCGTAGTTGACATCTGATGGAAAAACACCACGATGCATTAAAGACTGAAATGCCCGCAGGACTGACTACATAAAGCAACACTGAAACACGGTTATGCCAACAGCCCCTCAGCTTTATGAAATGGACAGTTGCCCCGGTGCCCACTGCTGCATGTTGGTTGGGAAGATAGATGGCTGCCTGCCTGGCTGGCTGCCTGGCTGGCTGCCTGGCTGCCTGCCTGCCTGCCTGCCTGGCTGCCTGCCTGGCTGCCTGCCTGGCTGGCTGCCTGGCTGCCTGCCTGGCTGGCTGCCTGCCTGCCTGCCTGGCTGGCTGCCTGCCTGTCTGGCTGCCTGCCTGCCTGCCTGCCTGGCTGCCTGCCTGGCTGCCTGCCTGCCTGCCTGCCTGGCTGCTTGCCTGGCTTCCTGGCTGCCTGGCTGGCTGCCTGCCTGCCTGCCTGCCTGCCTGGCTGCCTGGCTGACTGCCTGCCTGCCGGCCTGGCTGCCTGGCTGGCTGCCTGCCTGCCTGCCTGCCTGGCTGCCTGCCTGCCTGGCTGCCTGCCTGGCTGCCTGGCTGCCTGCCTGCCTGGCTGCCTGCCTGCCTGCCTGCCTGCCTGGCTGCCTGCCTGCCTGGCTGCCTGCCTGCCTGCCTGCCTGCCTGGCTGCCTGCCTGGCTGCCTGTTGAAACGTTGCTCTTGCTCTTCACCCTGAGCGTCTCTCTGCCCTGAGCTTCCAGTCGGCTACACACCTTGTTGTCACAGCTAGTGGCCTGCGGATAACCACCAACCTTACCTTACCCTGACTGTACAAATAAAGCACGGCCAACAAGAGCCAAGCCGGCGTCACAGCTTGGCTGCCATGTGATACCACCCGTTCCAGAAGGTCCTGTCCTCATTAACCGCTGCCTCGACACTTCCCCGTGCATGCGGGCAATAATGAGGTCTCGTGCAAACAGCTGTATCATGTGAGAGTCACTTGGCTGTTGTAGATAAGATAAAGCAGTTGACCCGTTAAGTCATAAC